>NC_046162.1:56409147-56664147 GCF_011064425.1 Rattus rattus
TGTATGAGAGAGAGAGAGAGAGAGAGAGAGAGAGAGAGAGAGAGAGAGAGTGTGTGTCTGTATGTGTTTGTGTGTGTGTAGGTCAGAGGAGAAGTCAGTTCTGTCCTTCCACCATGAGTCCCAGGGATCAAACTCAGATCATCAGGCCTTTTGGGAAATGCCCTTAACCACTGTCTCTCCATCCCTGTTTCTTGTATTTTTTTTTTTTTTCTGGGATCCTTGCCTTCTCCCTGGTCCTGCCTGCTCAGTTCTCTGTGCTAATCCCAGGAACGCCTTCTTTTACGCCGTCCTTTACTGTCAAGTGTAATTTTCAGTGTGGCCAAACTTGTCATCAAGGGAGCTTGTCATCATGGGAACTTGGCATTCATTAAGCCTGGGTTTGATCCCCAGAACTGCATAAACTGGGTGTGGTGGTGCACACCTGAAATCCCAGCCCTTTACAGAGACAAGTAGGAGGACCAGAAGTTCAAGGCTATCCTTGACCACGTAGTAAGTCCAAGGCCAGCCTGGGCTACATAAGACCCTGTCTTCGATGCCCAATATCAAAGAAAAATAAAAATGTGCCCCAACTTGGTGGACTGCTCCCCCGCTCCACAGTTGGCAGCTTGCACTCCCTCCTCCTTTATCTCTCGAGTGTTGGAGCCCTGGTCCCTTTCCCCTGCATCTTTCCCTTTCGTGGTTGGTTCTGTGGCAGTTCCTGACAGTGGTCACCTCTCAGGAAAGACTCTCCTGAGAACATGCACATCTGAAAATTCCTTTGTTCTGCTCTCCCTTTTGATTGATGGCTTCACCAAATGTGGACTTATAACTTAAAAATAATTTTCCTTTCAAAGCTTGAAGGCATCTCACCATCTTCTAATGTCACCGTGGAGGCCTCTGCTCTTACCACAGAGTGAGGAGCCTCACATCTATAATCTCAGGACTCGGGAGACTGAGCAGGAACATGGCCAAGAATTCAAGGCCAGCCTGGGCTACCTAATGAGCCCCACACCTCAGCACATACATACATCCCTGATTCCCACCCCCAAAGAAATTTGGTGCAACATAGAGTATAGTGGCTCATGCCTGGACTACTAGTACGTGGCCTACATAGCAAGTTCTGTTGCAAAAGAGAAAAATGAAATTTAATGTCACCCTGTGTGTGTGTGTGTGTGTGTGTGTGTGTGTGTCTGTGTCTGTGTCTGTGTCTGTGTGTCTGTGTGTTAAAGAGTGCTCACTATCACCCCAGCATGCTGAAATCATAGTTGGCTGCCCAAGCCAGCCTGGAATTTGCTCTGTAGGCCTGGCTCGCCTCCAACTGGAGCAACCGCACTGTTGTGGGGTATCCACGAGAGAAGACTGATCAGATATGGGGTTAAGCCAATAGAAAGTCTTTATTGGGTAGCTGGCGTCTACACTGGGTGTTTGGGATCCCAGTGCAGCCCCGAGCCTTTCTCAGGAAGAACTTTTAAGAACAAAAACCATACCTTGGGTTGACATACTTTAGTTAACAAGAACAGTTGGCCAGAAGCAGAGCTACAGAAACCAAATGGCAGAGCTGGTACGTTAGAGATTTTCCCAAAACTATGGACTTCAATGGGTTAGGTCTACGTTTACATTTCGGCAGGTGGTGCTATCTGTGTGCTGAGTTTAAGGCCTGAATGATATCTCCATCATGGAGTCAGTCATGCTAAGGTCTCAGGACCCTGTTATACACCTGGCCAGGTTTGAAAATCCTCCTCCTTGTTCCCATGTCATGGATGGAAGGTCCTTTCTCACTAAGAGGATTTCATAAGCTTTGAGGGTTTGGTTATGTGTTTTGTTTCCGTCCTCTCTGTCAGTTCACATTTTGAGATTTCATTCATTCAGGTGGCATCAGTGTTGGCACTGATGTTGATTGTCGTTGTTTTGGTTTTGGTTTTCAAAGACAGGGTTTCTCTGTCTCTGTGTATCCCTAGGGTTCACTCTGTAGACCAGGCTGGCTTTGAACTCAAGAGATCCACTTGCCTCTGCCTCCTAAGTCCTGGGATTAAATGGGTGTGCCATCACTATCTGGCTTTCTAATATTGGCTTTTAAAATGCTGAATTAAGATGTTCTTCTCGGGGTTGGGGATTTAGCTCAGTGGTAGAGCTCTTGCCTAGCAAGCGCAAGGCCCTGGGTTCGGTCCCCAGCTCCGAAAAAAAGAAAAAACAAACAAACAAAAACAACAACAACAACAACAACAAAAGAGATGTTCTTCTCAATGCCTGAACTTTTCGGTTCCCTTACCATTGTACCTGACGTTAATGGCTTCCTCAGCAGGCCCTCATCCCAGCCCTGAGGTGAACTCTCAAAGGACACAGCCCACTCACTTCCCATTCCGTCTTGCTTTCTGGAACAGTCAGAACTGAGGAGCAGGGTAGGTGTGGAAGAATGGTGGCATGGAGAGCCAGCCCATGAGTTCCTAAGGAAGGAACTCCTGTCTCCTCACCCCATGCCTCATTGCTTTCTTGAACTCTGGATTAACTAACTGATACCTGCTCAGGCTCCAGACACGATGGTTGGAAGGGCCATGTCCCAGCCTGCAGGAAGAGGACGTCACAAGAAGTAACCACAGAGACACAAGCTTCTGGAAGCAATTGTCTGTGGGTGTCTAGAAGGACCAGCTGCGTTTGGTGAGCCCTGGGGACTCACTAACACCAAGGCTTAAAAACAAATACACATTCTTGGACTTTGTTCTGGACAGATTAGTTCTGAAGCATTGAAACCTAGGGGTTTGTTTCTTTACAGTACCCTACATGGTGCTGGAGAGATGGCTCAGTGGTTAAGAGCACTGGCTGCTCTTCCAGAGGACCTGGGTACTATTGTAAGTACCCACATGGCAGCTCACAACCGTCTGTAACTCCAGTTCAAGGGATCTGACACATTCATCTGGACTCCTTAGGCACCAGGTACACATGTGGTGCATAGACATATGTACAGGCAACACCTGTATGCATAAGTAAAAAAATAATTTGAAATAAAAAATCTGGGGCTGGAGAGATTGCTCAGTGGTTAAGAGCCCCGATTGCTCTCCCAGAGGTCCTGAGTTCAAATCCCAGCAACCACATAGTGGCTCACAACCATCTGTAATGAGATCTGATGCCCTCTTCTGGTGTGTCTAAAGACAGCTATAGCATAATTATATATAATAAATAAATAAATCTTTAAAAAAAATCTGCATGCCTGTTGGGAGGAAGCAGCAGGTGGCAGGAAGATTACTACCAGTTCAGAGCCAGTTTGGACTATGTAATAAGTTGTACATCTTGTCCCCAGTTTCCTGAAATAACAGCTGGAATGCCAGGCCTTTGAGGTACCATTGTGGCAATACTTGAGCACCATCTGGAGGCCTCCTGACTCCCTTGACAGCCACACAGCAAGAGGCTAAACTGTAGCTGGGTTTGGTGGCCACACCTTTAATCCAGTATTGGAGAGGCAGAGGCAGGTAGATCTCTGAGTTTGAGGCCAGCCTGGTCTACAGAGTTCCAGGGCTACACAGAGAAACCCTGTCTCTAAACAAACAAACAAACAAACAAACAAGTAAACAGTGAGTTAACTTAAAAAAGAGGCCACACTATAGAACAAGGCCGGCTGGGGGAAGGGTCCTCTGTAGCGTTGTCCCGAGCTCCACTCGAGAGGTGAGATTGGAGGATGAAGGCTTAAGATGAAGTCTGTCTGGAAGGGACTTCAGACGCCACACCAGGAAAGAGCCTCCCAGCCTTAGTGGGATGGAGTGACATTTGCCTGGAAACAAATAAATCCAGGGGCTTAAGGCTACCGTGGGTCCCTGACTCAAGCACAGCCCCTGAGGGAAAGGCTCCTCCCCGCTGTGGGCTGGGGTGAGTCAGGAGCAGGGAGCCTCTGCCAAACATGGAGGCGGGGAAAGCAGCTGCTAATGGAAACCCATGACGGCTAGGGACCAGAGCCAGGGCTCTGGGATCGCGCAGGCTGTCTTGTGGCTCTTTTGAGTCCTTTTCAGGTGCCTCTCTAGAGCTGGGAGGGGCCGGGGGACTGTAGAGGGGACAGTTAAGAGACCTGATCCCTGGCAACATGGAGGAAGCCGGTACTTCCTGTTCAGGGAAAGCTCTAGATGTGGCTGTTTCCTGGCAGGGCCGTGAGGAGCCTGAGGAACCCTCTCATTTTGCCTCTTGTCTCTTGGCGCCCACACTGCAGTCCGTAGAGGCATTTGTATTGCTTGCCTCCCTCTGACACTTTAGTCTGTCTGTCACTTGTGATCCCTGCCTGTCCCTGGTAGATACTCCTCTGAGAGAGCAAAGGAAGGCGGGGCTCCCCACCTCTAGGTCTCCAATGGTGTTAGAGAGAAGACCCAATCCCAGGTGGACTCAGGAGCCTCTAAGCTCTGCTCCAGTGCCCTGCTCACTCACCAGCGCCCTGTGCGAGGGGCTGCCCGTGTCTCCAGCGACCCTGTCCGTATTAGCTCTGGCCTAAGCCACATTTAGCAGCACTCCTGCCTGGCCTCTGCTGCAGCTCCTGCCTCCAAGTTCCTGCCCTGACTTCCCTCTTGCTGCGCTGTTACCTGCAAGTGTAAGACAAAGCAAACCCTGTCCTCCTTCCCTTGCTTTTGGCTGTGGTATTTTACACGGCAACAGAAAGCCTAACTAAGACTTTCTGGCTAAACTGATGACCCGAGTTCGATCCACATAGCGAAATGATCCGACTCCCACAAGTTTCCCCTGACCTTGTCACGCCTGCCGTGGCATTTACACTGAAGAGACAGATGGGTTTTTGCTTATTTGTTTAGAGACAGAGTTTCTCTGTGTAGCCCTGGCTGTCCTGGAACTCTGGAGACCAGGCTGGCCTCAAACTCACAGACATCCACCTGTCTCTGCCTCCAGAGTCTTGGGGTTAAAGGTGTGTGCACCACCACCACCCAGCCATATATTGTATTTGTATATGTGTATATATGTGTATATATATATATGTATGTATATTTAGTATGCATGTGTATGTATGTATATGTATGTGTGTATGTGTATGTATATGTAGTGTGTATGTGTATGTATGTGTATGTATATGTATCTGTGTATGTGTATATATGTGTATGTATATGTATGTATATGTAGCGTGTATGTGTATGTATATGTAGTGTGTATATATGTGTATGTATGTGTATGTATATGTAGTGTGTATATATGTGTATGTATATGTATATGTATGTGTGTATGTGTATATATGTGTATGTATATTTATGTATATGTAGTGTTTATGTGTATGTATGTGTATGTATATTTATGTATATGTAGTGTTTATGTGTATGTATGTGTATGTATATTATAAAATTTTTTTAACTCAGAAGTTGTTTGCAGAAGAGAGAAAACACAGGGCAGGTTCACCTTCTAACAGGTTGCTCTTGTGATAACCACGCTAGTCATTCAAGAACTTCATGAATCTCTCCTAAGGACCACACCATTCTGAAAGGTCCTGTCAGTGGTATATTTTGGACCAGAGTTTCTTACCTTGAGCACAGCTGAGCTGAGAGGAAAACAGAAGACAATGTTAAATGAACCTTCCTGAGTGCAGGTCTCCGTCACAGCCACCTCATGGGCAAGCGTTTCTTTCTTTTAGTTACTCTGTGTGTGTGTGTGTGTGTGTGTGTGTGTGTGTGTGTGTGTGTGTGTATGTGTCTGTGTTAGTGTGTCTGTGTGTGTGTCACATGCCATCACAAATGTGCAAGGGTCACAAATGTGCTTTCAGGAATTGGATTTCTCCTTTACTATGTGGGTTCAGGGGACAGAATGACCATCTCGGGCTCAGTGCCTTTACCCACTGAGCCATCTGGCCAGCCCAGGACAGGTGTTTCAGATGTTTTATTTTCTCTTGATCCAGAGTGGACAGAGGATGCCACCTGCCTAAGGTCATGCATCTAATGAGTGGCAGAGTCCAGACAGGAAGGCCAGTTCTTAGCCACTATCTCCCTGAGGATGAAAGACGTGTTGGCAAACCTTTTTAAAGGACCTATCTATTTCATGTATGTGGGTACACTGTAGCTGTCTTCAGACACACCGGAAGAGGGTATCAGATCCCATTACAGATGGTTGTGAGCCACCACCTGGTTGCTGGGAATTGAACTCAGGACCTCTGGAAGAGCAGTCAGTGCTCTTAACCACCGAGCCATCTCTCCAACCCCAATCTGCCTTTAAAAAAATCTTGAGGGTTTTGTACACATGCGGGCTCTGATTCTGTAGGTCTGGGGTTAACTCAGGATGCTGCCCTCTCTTGCCTTCCCCACTTACTTTTCTAGTTTATTTAAGAGTTTCCCTCCTTAGCTCTGGCAGTCCTGGAGCTCACTCTGTAGCTAAAGCTGGCCTTGAACTGGTAGCAACTCTCCTGCCTCAGCTTCCCAATACTAAGATCACAATGAGCCCTCCATATGTGGTTTTTTTGTTTGTTTGTTTGTTTGTTTGTTTTTGAGACAGAGTCTCACTGTGTAGACTTGGCTGGAATGGCCTAGTCTTCCTTGAACTGACAGAGATCTGTCTACCTTGGCCCTCTGAAGCTCTGATTTTCATGAAGCTCTCACTTTGTAGAGCAGGCTAGCCTTGAACTCTGCCTGCTTCTGCCTCCCAAGCAGTGGGATTGAAGGCTTGCACACCACGCCCAGGAGAACTCGGCACTTCTAACAGGCTCCTCTGTGGCTTTGCTGCTGCTGTCCCCAGGAATGTTTTGAATAGCTGAGATCTAAAACACATTCCTAAACTGGGGCGATTGGGAGACCCTCTCTCAGCGTCACTTCCAGGGTTGGCCCCAGCTGCCTAAACGCTATCCTGACAAGCCTGGCTGGCCAGTCAATCTCTCCTGACAGCTCTGCGGGTGCCCCTGGTTGCTTGCCCAGAATGCCTACCAGCCAACTGGCTGGCAGGTGATGGGCTGATTGTGAGAGCTCAGCTGGAGTTTCTTTTCCAGCAACATCTTAGGCTCAGCCAAGGTAAATACAGTCCTGCTGTCAGAGCGGAGTGCCTGGGAGGAGGAGGGCACATAAGCAATTTGAGAGAGAAGAACCCTTGTCATGCAGATAATAGGATGGAGGGGGAATGTTTGAGGAGATAGCCTGTGCTGTCAAAACATTTCCGTGGAAAGGTCCAACGAAATCATATAAGAACTCACACTTACCCGACACCTGCTGCGGGCCCCGGCTGTGAGCTTTGTGTTGTCCTGCTCAGTGGAAGCCTTGGAAGCCTTTCAAGAGTGCAGCACTGTAACCAGGGAGAAGGGTGATGCTTGGCACCAACCATTGTCATGTTTGGGTTTTGAACTTGGTTCGGGCTGACACCTAAGCCCACGCATTTATCCTGGAACGTTTTCAAATGGTGCCCCCACAGAACCCCGAGAATTCCTGGAGGAGTCTCGCAGGCTGCTATGGGATGGAGGGTGCTGGAGAAGGTGTCAGAAGGCACAGAGTGGCTTCACTGTAATGCGATGTAGGTGCTGAGCTGCCAAGAAGGAAAAGGAGTCTGAACTCACCCTGTGGCTGTGAATCAGGGATCACTGACCGGGGTGTGTGCACACGTCAGGATACTGTCTCCTTGTTACACTGACCAACCCTCTTTGTAATGCCAAACCAATACTGCACCTAGGGACCAGCCTCCAGGGGAACAGGTTTATGCAGTGATGGTCTGTGCACCGTGTGAGCTCCTTGACCGGTTCATCCTGAGTGAGGCACACAGTATTGAGTACTATGTTACCTGGGTGCACACAGTATGTGTGTGTACTGTGTTACTGGCCAGGGAGACCAACTAGGGCTTGCTTCCCTGCCCCACCCCCATTTCTCTCTGTCTCTCTCCCTCCTCCTCTAGAAGGGCTGGCCGTGATGCCTCTGAAGTGCCAGCTTGGTGCCGTGCCAGCACCACAAACGCCACCTCTTCCTCTCCCTCCTCCCTCTTCTTCTTCCTCTCCCTCCTCCCTCTCCCTCCTCCCTCTTCTTCTTCCTCTCCCTCCTCCCTCTCCCTCCTTCCCTTCTTCTTCTTCCCTCTGCTCATAGGCATGAGCAAGTGCCTATCAAGGAGTCTCCGTGGTGTGGGGAGCGTCCGTCTGCCTTGTTGCTCTGTGCTCTGCAACCCTGCCTCCCATTTCTTTTGTAATCTATGGCGGATATTTCAGTTGCAGCCATTACATCTGAATCCCATTCAGGTTGTGGGGAGGGCACAGAACTCTGCTACTCTCCCATTGGTCGTACATAGCTGTGTAGCTGTCCCTAGCTAGGAGGACTGGTGGAGGTGCAGTCAGGCTAGGTGGCCTGTGACTAGCTAAAGTAGTGCATCTGCTATTGAAGTGAGATGGGGACAGTGGTTGCCAGGAGACCATTGTCTGTCTCTGCCATAGTGGACATCGTCCATCAAGACTGCTGGGACAGGTGGCAACGACATGATAAGGGGGCTGAGAAGTGTCCCTGAGGTTCATTCCAAGCTATGGCCCTCTGCTCTAGTGTTCAGGCAAGAAGCCAGCTGTGGTTGGCTTTGTGTGAGAACAAACAAGCAAACATGGTGACCAAAGAACTCCTGCCCGGAAACTTGGTTTTCTCGTCTCTCTTGCTGTTTAGTGAAGGGCTGCCGGGGTCCTCCTGGAGGTCTTTCTTCTGGTCACCCCATAGGGAAGACTGTTCCATGTAAGGTCCCTTCGGTTCCTAGCAGCCACCCTAGCAATGCCACTGAGGTGGTTAGACAACTGTTGGGAGTCAGAGCTGCTTACTCTGCCTCGCTGGGTGTCACTCAGTTCCTGTCTCATTGCCGTTCTTCAGTTATGATATGAATAAATGTGTGTGCTGGAGCGGGAAGCAGAGAGCTGTCTGCTGTCTGTGGACCAGTGTCTCCTGTGGACAGGGCAAGGCGGCAGCTTTAGCTCAGCTCTCCGGCCACCAGCTCCTCACCCATTCAATTTTACTCTCCCTCTGGAAGGATCAGGAAGCTTGGAAGACAGGATCTGGCTTGAGCTGCAGAAGCAATGGATGATGGGTGTCCACTGGGGAGGAGGGTGTTGAATCATGTGAACTCCGGTTTCCAGTCAGTGTGGCTGAGGGAGCACCAGGTGGCAGAACATGGCAGGTATGGTCTGAGAAGAGGCAGACATTCTTGGATGGGGTCAGGGAACCCTAAAACACATCTGCAGCTGGGCATGATCAACACATACACAGCAAGACTTGCAAAGAAGGGCAGGCTTCCCAGGCCCAGCCATCCTAAAGTATGCATGGCCCCTCAGTGGTTAAGGAGATCTTGTAATCCACGGACCAGGATACAAGTCAGCCATCTTGTATCTACAAGGTAACCAGGCTTAAAACCAATGGTGAGGAAAACAGAGAAGGCTCAAATACTTGATCTTGGCCTTGAGGCACATTCCTAATCAATTGTGTCACCGAGACACCAGGGTCTGCTTGCCTCACTCCGGTCCTTGCTTCCTCTTGAGGCCGGGACTCCTCAGGCCAGGACCCCTCAGGTAGCCCAGTCAGACTGAAGCCAGGTCTCGAGTTCTAAACTTCCTGAATGACCTTGAAGCCGTGACCTTTCTGAGCCTGAGCAAGGAGGTCTCCTACCTCAGTGGCCGTGGGCGGCTCTCTCCAGCGCTGCGGTGGTCCCAGTGTGAGGAGACCTTGATGACAGGAGACCTCTGTGTGTCTGTGTGTCAGTCCCCCACCCCTGTCCTGCTGCTAGACCCCTGTCACTTGCTCACACGCTCTTCCTCACCCCTGAAAGCACCACTTTCTTAGAGAAGAGACTCAGGAACCAAGGTGTCAGTCTTTGTACAGAATGGCCTCACTGTGGAAATGTGTTCCAGGGACGAGGATTCCCTGAGGAAGGAGCCATTTCTTCACCGATGGCTTCTGGTGATAAGAAGACATTCTTGTTCTTTTGCAGCATGGCTTGGGAACATTGACTTTGAGATTGTTCAACTGTGTCACACCTTTCAGGTACAGGTGATGAGATGGAAGGGACTCTGTCCCTGAGCCCCATCTGTCCTCCATAAAGGACCCATAGTTGTTCCAGTGTGAGAGGCACTTGATGCTGTCTTTTTGAGTTTCACTTTGTTGGCTGGGGCTGCCTTGAAGACATGGCCCTCCCACCTCGGCCTCCTGAGAAGCTGGGATTCCAGATGTGCACCACAGCACATCTGAAAGCACACATGGGAAAGATTTTAATTTTTTTTTTTTTTTTTTGAGCTGGGGACCGAACCCAGGGCCTTGCGCTTCCTAGGCAAGCTCTACCACTGAGCTAAATCCCCAAATTCCCTAAGATTTTAATTTTAATGGAGAAGTGTCTCAGGTCACATTCTAGTAAGACGACTGCTGGAAGTGTATAGTATAGTGTGTATGTTTCCATACATGTATATGTGTGTCTAGGCCTATACATGCATGCACCCTTGTGCTTGTATGTGCATGTGTGACTGGAGTGTGAGTGCATGTGAAGTACATGTGTATGTGTACCCTCTGTGTCTATGTTCTGAAGGCCTGCATGATTCAGGATCTGCCAACAAGAAGGGTGATCATCAGTCAGATATAGTCCCTCCACCTGGAGCAGGACCTGAGCTATGCTTACCCAGTCTGTTGTGATATTAGCAACTGGAAGGGCCTGGGACAGAGTTACAGGTGACAGCTCTTTAAATGCCCTTGATCTGAATGAATGCAATCTTTTGTCACCTCAAAGATGTCACTGGAGGGTCCCTAGGGGACTCCAAGAATGAACCCACTCAAATGCTGCAGTTGGAAGTTGGGCTGTCACCCAGCTGTGAACAATGCTATCACCCAGCTGTGAACAATGCTGTCACCCAGCTGTGGAGCTGGCTATCACAGGGCGTGGACCTGGCTAACACCTGACTGTGAACAATGCTATTACAGGCTGTTATCCCATGGTATACAGGACTCAGAGCTATGGCCCAGCCAGACACATTCCCAGAGTTCCCACTCTCTCTAAAGGAGGTAACAAGAGGTGTGTTGGCATCAGCTTGTGTGTCAGAGTGTGGCAGCTTCTCTCCCAGGTTTGGGGACACTCTTGCCTTGTGACTCCCGAGAAGCAGGCTGACAGAATCTGACTCTTCTCAGCCACCATGTGCCATCCTCAACATGGCTGTTGGAGTGGGTGGGGCTCAAGGGACTCCCATGAGTCGCTGAAACCTCGTTTTCTCCTGCTGTCATACCTGCATGGTAACATGATCTGTGTCTGGAGCCAATGATAGGAGCTATAAAACAGACGGCTCTTGTGCAGACCTTGTGTCCTGTGTCCTGCTCAGCAAACCCTGCTCTGGGCCAGAGCTCCCTAGAGGAATGCAGCCCCTGACCTGAGGGAACTCACATCCTATAGGTATAAAAGTCAGTAAAGGGGGCTGGAGGGATGGCTCAGAGGTTAAGAGCACTGGCTGCTCTTCTGGAGGACCCAGGTTCGATTCTCAGCACCCACATCGTGGCTCACAATAGTCTGGAGCTCCAGTTCCAGGAGAGCTTCTTCTGGCCTCGTCAGGTACCATGCACATACCTGGTACACAGACATATATGCAAGTAAAACACACACACGCAAGTAAAAAGTAGACCTTAGACTTTCAGTTGTAAGCCCAGCCTCTAACAGCTCAGCCATCTCTTCAGCCCAGAAGTAAGTAAATCTTAGTGAAAGAAAACTTGAAGAAGCCAAATAAGAAATCTCTGGGCCAGATAAGAAATCTCTGAGGGAGAGACTCAGAGTGTGGGATAGCCTCTCAAGGGAGTGACCTCTTACTGAGTAGAGTTATATACTCTACTCAGACCCCAGACAGGGTCTCATGCAGCCCAGGCTAGCCTCAAACTCACTTGTAGTTGAGGATGGCAGTAGTTCTGGGATTCTAGGCATTTGTACCAGGCCTGGTTGAGGAGCCATCTTTGGAATGGATCATGGGGGAAACTATTTTAAGGACAGGAGACACTGAGGCCCTGAGGCAGACAAGTGTTGATGATTTCCAGAACTGAGAGAAGCCCAACAGGCAGAAACCCAATAAAACAGGGAGAGAAAGGAGAGTGCAGAAGACGGGGTAGGGCAGGGAACCAGACCACTACCATCTGGAAGGGTTTGTTTAGGTGACGGGCTTCAGAGACCTAAGAGGCATCTGTCCAACATGTCATCGAGAGCCTAGGCCATTCAGCTCTGTGCTTAGGATGTGGCACTTGCCCTAACTTACGTGTGGTTCTGGCACTCCAGCTATCAGGGCTTCGTGCCAGATAGGATAAGGATAAGGAAAAAGCTAACGGGGACAGCAGTTAAATCGGATTCCTTCCCAAAGACCCCACCAAAACCTCAAGAGCCAGTAGTTAGCTTTCTGTTTTGCTTTTGTTTACTGGTTATGTCGCTTACTGTAATGCTTCATTAGTGAAGAGGAATGGGGAATGCGTGCTGGCTAGATGACGCTCGATTGTGGCCCGCAGGGCTTTGTACATTGTGGTAAGAGGCCCGGCATTCATTCTCTCTAGCTGGGCGCCAGGGTGTCCTAAGCGGGGCGGTGACGGGGAGAGAGGCAAACATCTCCAGGTTGTCCCCACGGAACCACAGCAGCACACAGCTAAGGGTGCCTGAATTCATTTTCTGCCATAAGAAAACATTCATTCTCTCTCAGGCCTAGTGTCTGAAGCCAGCCTCCCTCTGGAGGCCCTTGGAAGAGCCTCTCCTGCCAGCCTCTTAGCTCCTAATGACTCCTGGGCATCCCTGACCCTCCTTGGTCTAAGGACATCAGCCCAATCTCTGCTTCCATGGTCACATGACTTCCTGGGTCTCATTTCCTCTGTGCTTCCATGGTCACATGACTTCCTGGGTCTCATTTCCTGGGTCTGGCTCTTGCCCTCCAGCTATAAAGACCGCAGCTGGGCTACCATGGCTCATGCCTTTAATCCCAGCAGGCAGGTGGATCTCTGAGTTCAAGGCCAGCCTGGTTTACAGAGCTAGTTTTAGGACAGCCAGGGCCACACAGAGAAACCCTGTCTAAAACAACAATAACAACAACAACAAAGACAGCAGCCATTGAATCAAGCTTCTCTAATCCATGGCAACCTTGACTCTATTTCCCTGTAGGGACTCTGCTTTCTAGGAAGGGCACCTTCGTAGGTGTTGGAAAATGGGATTGGACGTACCATTAGGAATGCTAAGCTTAAAGCCACCGCAGCATGCCCAAGGATCTGAATGTCCTTCCCACTCCTCCCCTCCGTGCCAGCCAGGCCTGTAGCCTGAGATCAGATTTATTTTCAAATTCTCCACCCACTGCAGGGAACCCATCCGTCACTAGTCTCTTAGTCACAAGAGGGCAGGCACATCGTGCCTCAAACACAGTGCAGTTTGTTGAAATTTCTTCTGTTGCTCTCCTTGGACCAAACCTTGTGCCTTGCATGTGTTCTCCACTGAGCTGCATCCCTAGCTGCGTTTTGCTTGCTTTGTGTTTATTTCTTTTATTATTCCTTTTATTTTGAAGCAAGGTCTCAAAAGTTCACCCGGGCTGACCCAGACTCTTTGTAGCTCTGGCTGGGCTTGAACTCGTGAGCCTCCTGCCTTAGCCTTCCAAGTCCCTGGGATTTCGAGCCTGTGCCACCTGACTCCCACACACTTTCTGACCAGGTGAAGGAGAACCTTGGTCCACAGGTACAGAGGTGATTCGCTTGTTCCTGTATGTCAGGGGCTCAAGTTGAAGCTGAATCAGTCATTGAAAGCAGCATGGTCACACACGCCTGAAATCCGAAGCACTTGAGAAGCAGAAGCAGGATATTGGGAGTTCAAGGCCAGCCTTGGCTCCATAGCAAGTTCTAGACCAACCTGAGCTATGCAATGGAGAGCCTGTGTTAAAATCAACCTGTGCAGTAGTGGCACACACCTTTACCCCCAGTCCTTGGGAGGCAGAGACATGATCTCTGTGAGTTTGAGGCCAGTCTGGTCTACAGAAGCCAGCCAGGGCTACACAGAGAAACCCTGTCTCAAAAACAAAACAAAACAAAACCCAACAAGGTGTGTGTGTGTGAGGGGGGAGACTTGATTTCCCTTTTTCAAAATTTTAAGCTTTTTTTTTTTAAAAAGCTTTGTTTTCTTTTTATTTATGTGAATATGCATGCCCACAGAGCCAGATCCCTTAGAGCTGACATTATAGGTGTTGCGAACCTTGCAGTGTGGGTGCCGGGAACTGAACTCTGGTCCTCTGTGGGAGCGGCAAGCACTGTTAGTTAACAGTGAGCTTTCCCTGCAGCCAGAGCTGGCCTCTATTAAACTTGCAGCCTGCCAGTAGCAGGTGATCCCAGCAAACACCCCCCCCATCCCACCCCCCACCCCCCCGCCGCCAATGTTCCTTTACTCGACCCCCTCAGCCCACCCTAAGCCCTATCTCGGGAAGCTCTTGTCAGAACTCTGCTTCTCTGAAGACATACAATGGCTTCCACTGGGCTCAGGCCAAGCGCTGGTTGGGCAGTTGGCTGCTCAGCAGGAAGAATACGGTTTGTTCTGCCGCGTCTGCAGCCTGATTAATGGTCCATGATGCCCAGGGCATCACCGCAGCCGAGGGAGCCTTGGGAGCCTTTGACCTCTCTGATGCTGCCTTCTGTGAGGTGCTGTTGGGCCAGGTCCAGGAAGCGCTGAGACAGCCCAGCACACTGGCTTTCCCCTTCTTTCTGCCAGCTACTTCCCTGGCCTGCTATAAGTGTTGGCCCCAGATGCTCCTCTGAGGGAGACTGTGGAAAGAACCCAGCCTGCTGTGGTATCTGCATCAGCCACACAAAGAGATGCAAAATTATCCCCTGAGGAATTCCTTGCTTCTCTCCTCCATCTGGTGACCGCAGCGAGAGCACTACTGTTTTCTCGACTCTGCTCATGCCTCTGTGTCTGGGTTCCATTGCCTGGGTCCGGCCTCCGCCAACAGACTAGCAACTCTCCAAGATGGCGACTACCTTCTCCCTTAGACATCTAAGACCTCGTTGTTACAGTTGTTGTTTTCCTCTTTGTTCTTGGGGCAGGTCAGAGATGATGTGTCTTCTCTGGTCTAGGCATCGTCCTTGAAACAAAGGCTTTATCTGGGGCTTCTCCATCATGTCCCCAATGCTGAGCTTGGCCTTCGTTATGCTCTGAAGCATTCAGGGTTACAGGATAAGCCTCTGGCTTGTCTGGACAGGACAGGGCTGAGCACACATATAAAAGGTGTGGATTTGACTAGGGTCAGTCCTGTGGAGGAATGGCTTGGGACACTGCTCTCCAAGGGTGTTCCAGGAGCTCTCAGGCCTAAAGCAGTAGCCCGGTGCTCTGAGCCAGGAGGATATTGGGAAGTCTGGGTAAGGAGGGCAGAGGATGGCGCCCTGCTTGCCTGACTCCTCCCACCACCTACGGGCTCTGTCTCTTTCCCTGCAGGAGGATAACCATAACTACTATGTGTCCCGTGTCTATGGCCCCGGTGAGCAACGAACCAGAGATCTGTGGGTAGACCTGAGTGTAGCCAACCGGAGCCACGTGAAGGTCCACAGGATCCTCTCAAGTTCTCACCGACAGGCTTCGGTGAGTGCCTAGGCCTAACAGAATAGTCTGGGCAGAGAAGCTCAGGGCTAGGCCAGCAATGGCTGCCTGGGAGTACGCATGGTTATGGCCTGAGATTTATAATTGGGCTGGGTTCTGTCAGTGGAAGTACAGTGGGGTACCTAGCTATAATCCTAGGGGGACTCTACCCTAGATATGCCTATGCCCACATTGTTCAGACAAGTCTGGTGCAGGGAGGGTGAGCAGTGTTTAGCTGACAGTACCACCCATGGGGACTCTCTCCTGTCCCTGCAGAGAGTGGTCTTGTCCTTTGATTTCCCTTTCTATGGGCATCCTTTGCGGCAGATCACCATAGCAACCGGAGGTAAGGACAAACCAATGAGGTGGGGGGAGGACTTGGGAGGTCTCAGCCTGACTCAGGGAGACTCTTGAGGGACTCACTGAAAGCAGGTGGATAGGTGGGCTAGGGAAGAAATCAGGGGATGACTTGAGTGTCCCACTGACATCAGGTGATCTGTGTGCATGCCAGCCTGCGTGGGCCTGAGCGTGTGTTCATTCCTCTGCATCCTAACAGCCGGCTTGTGTATTTCTGGGGTCTCTGTTTCTGAAACCCAGGGAGCAAGGACTTGGGTCCCTGTTGATATGAGGAGCCTCTCTGACTTCCTGTTACTTTCCTCCTATTTCCTGAAATCGGAGAGGTTGGGAGTCACTTCCTCTTCCTTCCCCTACCCCTTGTGGTCTGTGCCTACCCAGAGATATGAGGCAAGCATTCTCTAATCTAGGCCATTTTTCTATCTCACCAAGTCCCGAGGCCACTGGGTGGGTGGAGGTTGAGGCCGTCAGACTCTTTTCTAGCCCCTGCCAGTGGGGGCGGGGAACCCTAGAGGTAGCCCTTTGAACCACCTCCAATCTTCTCTGTCCTTAGGCTTCATCTTCATGGGGGACGTCCTCCACCGGATGCTCACAGCTACTCAGTATGTGGCACCCCTGATGGCCAACTTCAACCCTGGCTACTCAGACAACTCCACAGTCGCTTACTTTGATAATGGTGAGGTCCGATCTCAGAGTACAGTCCACCCAGCACCGGGGTGGGGCTTCCTGGTCTAACCGCTTCCTGGGAGCCCTCGGCCCACAGTCACACAGGCAGGCAGCCACCGTTCATTCTACCCTGTGCTGTCGTCTCCTCCGTAAGAAGGGTACTGAGGGGGTGCTGCCCAGCCTTGTCGAGCCAGATGAAGATGTCAAAGCTTTCTCGGGGACCTCCTCTACTTCTCACGCTCACGAGCCCTCACTCACGTAGGAGACGGGCACTTCCATGTTTTCATTTTGTTTCCAGGAGTCAGGAGAGGCAAGAAAGAGGTGTGCACGTTGTAAGAGATGAGCGATTTGGGGACCTGGAGCAGAAACAGGATCTTTCGGGGGCCTCTATGACTTGGAAGCCAGGCTGGTGCCTGTGGACTGCCTAGTTCCTGCTTCTCCAACCCACAGATGGCTACCATCTCTGATCACTGTATCTGCTGGGTCCCCTGCTTTGACTCCCTGTTCAGCTGGGTCTCTGCTCTCCTCCCCAGGGACCGTGTTTGTGGTTCAGTGGGACCACGTTTACCTCCAGGGCCGGGAAGACAGGGGTAGCTTCACCTTCCAGGCAGCCCTTCACCAAGATGGCCGCATTGTCTTTGGCTACAAAGAGGTGAGTATGTTTTAGAGCCTCTCATTCATCCAACAAAGCATTGTAGAGGTTCTGTAGTGGAGTCGGGGTGGGGCTTGGTGCCAAGACAGCTCTGGGCTTATCTGGACTTGGTGCGTCTGCAGCTACAAATCTCATCAAGAGAGATGATTACAATGGCAAACGCCGGATTGCCACAATGACATTGCTTCTGGTGCCAAACGCCTGCTGTGGGGATCTTCACACCGTCAGGGG
Organism: Rattus rattus; assembly: GCF_011064425.1. NCBI lineage: Eukaryota > Metazoa > Chordata > Mammalia > Rodentia > Muridae > Rattus > Rattus rattus. Next base: position 56,426,528 of record NC_046162.1, read on the forward strand.
CCCAGGAAGCCTTCCAGAGGAAAAGAATTGAAAACTGCATGATGAATAGGGGTGAAGGAAGCGAAGATAAGAGTAGAGTGTATCCAGGGGAGAGGATGGCATGTACAAAGGTCCTGTGGCAGGACAGAACATGGTTTATACAAAGCACTAGAGCCTATTGGTCTCAACCTGTGGGTTAGACCCCTTGGGGGTGTTGAATGACCTTTTCACAGGGGTCGCCTAAAACCATGGGAAAAACACAGATATCTTCGTTCCTAACAGTAGCAAAATTACAACAATGAAAGTAGCAATGGACTAGTTTTACAGTTGGGGGTCACCACAACAAGAAGAACTGTATTAAAGGGTCGCAGCATTAGGAAGGTTGAGAACCAGTGCAATAGAAGGTGGCTTCTCTGGAATGGAGGGTCAGGGAACAACCAGATGGTCTTTTGAAAAAGCTATTCTGGCTTTAGAGCAAACAGACTGTTGGGGACTTAAAGGAATGCTGGGAGATGGGGTAGGGAAAGGGACGCAGCTTGGCCTTGGGAGAGGAGAGAATGGACAGATATGAGAGCCACTGGCTTGACTCACAGTATTTGGAGACAGATGAGAAGAGACGAGGGTAAAGGAAAGAAAGGGAGAAGCCAAGGGCAACCTCTGGCCTGTGCAGAGAGAGGATCCGTGCAGGAGGAAGGGTGAGAGCCCTAGAGTGTGGTTGCAGGTGTCCGGGCCTCGAGCTCTGAGCAGACAGATGGGGTGGAGCTGGGTGGGCACTTTGTGGCCACAGAGGGTTCCTCTTCTTCCTGCTGCAGATCCCCATGGCTGTCCTGGACATCAGCTCTGCCCAGCACCCCGTCAAAGCAGGCCTGTCTGATGCTTTCATGATTCTCAATTCATCGCCAGAGGTGCCAGGTGAGTCTCCAGGGGCCTGTGTCTGACCCAGTTCCATCCGCGCCTGTCTCTCCTTGTTATGGCAGAGGGGTCGTTTTTGCCTCGCTGTGTCTAGAGAGAGGCTTTGCCCTGGCTGCTAAGAAGCGGGTCAGGAGCCCCTGTATTCAGCACCTACTGCATTTGCAAAGTCTCCAAAGACTCTCGTGGCAAAATGAACGCCATCACCCCAACAGTCAGTAAGACTTCCAGAATTCAAACAAAATGGCCTCCAACCCAGGGGATTAACAGGTGACGAGGGTGTGTCAGAGATGAGCACCCCCTAACCCCCACCTAGCCCTGCTGTGAACTTTCTCCTTTGGCAAACCATGTTCCGTTCAGTCTCTGGTCTGTCCTCTGTAACACGGGGGAGGGGTAGTGAGAGGGGATCTTCCTGTAGTGCTGGCCTTTGAGGGGACCTCGGCTTCTCTCCCATAGCTGTTGTCTGACATCTGGCCCACCAGGACAGTGGACCTGTGTTAGAATATCGCCTACACTCAGCTTTACAACTCAGGGCTTTATAAACCAGCACACCAAGGACTTCAGGAGATGGTGTGAGAACCGATGACAGCCCAGTGCTGGCATGCCACAGGTCAGAGGCCAAGGCCGAGGACTTTCAAGGCACATGTCATGGTGACAGTGCTTCTAAGACATTCCTCCTCTACACACCCCTGTTGGACACCGTTGCCATGTCGATGATGCGTAGGCGATGGTGTTGTGTGCCAAGGCAGGGAGGGCCCTGTACTGTGGCCGTATTTTTATTCCCCTGATGTAATTGTCATCCCCGAGGCTCACTGTCTCCATCTGCTAACCTAGTCCTAGTCCTGGAAGCTTCCAGCCTCTGTGTAATCTAATCCAGGCCTAGAGTGTTTTCAGCCTCTGAGACCTGCTGCTGAACACGTTCACCCTTTTTTCGTTCTTTTTAAAAAAACAATTCATTTATTAAGTATATGGTGTTCTGCCTGCAGGCCAGAAGAGGGCAACAGATCTCATCACAGATGGTCATGAGCCACCATGCGGATGCTAGGAATTGAGTTTTGGAAGAGCAGCCAGCGTTCTTAACCTCTGAGCCATCTGACCAGACCACCCCCTTTTCTAGTTCTTCCTGAACTCTGGCTGGCCGGTTCAACTTAGCTGTTCTGGCTCAAACTCCTCTCCAAGCTGACTGATTCAGTCTGGCTTTATTCTTGGCCCGTGACTGAATTGCTCTGTTTGGCCTCATACCAACTTTGGCAATGTGTTCTCATTTTCTGGCTTGCTCTGTCTTGACCTGTGTCTAGCTTGCTCTTTCTCTGTAACATGTCTCTGTATAATTCTCCCAGTAAAACTGCTCTCTCTTTCTCTTTCTCTCTCTCTCTGCACTGCCCCTCAAGTAGCTTCCCTTTACCCTCTATTTTTGGGAGACTTGGGCATATCATATTCTGTCAAATCTTTCTCTGATCGGTCACTTTGTCTGCCACTCAGACATCACTTTCAAACATGGGTGCTTTCTTCTACAAACAAACCTTACTTTTATCGTTTGGGATTAAAGGTCAGGCATGTTTGTATTCTAGCCATAGGGATTAAAGGTGTGTGCTAAGGGTGTGTGCTAAGCCACACTACAGCTAGAAAAAAGGTTTTTTTAGTAAATAACACAGTCTCAGGGATATTGTGATCAAATATCCTGTAATACGTCACATGCCGGGGGAGTGTTCTGCCACTGAGCCACAGTATTAGTCTTTAATTTCATTCATGAACTAAGAAATAGTTTTCCCTTCTTCTTTATTAATTTATTTATTCACTTTACATCCCAGTCCTACACTCACAAATCCCTCCCTGTTTTCCCTTCTTTTTAAATTTTTATGTTGTTGTTTTTCAAGATAGGGTCTCTTTGTAGAACAGCACTGGATATCCTAGAACTTGCTCTGTTATCCAAGCTGGCCTCAAACTCACGGAGATCCGCCAGCCTCTGCCTCCTGAGAGCCAGGATTGAGGGTATGAGCTGCCATGTGGGTACTGGGAACAAAACCTAGGTCCTCTGGAAGAATAGCCAGGGTTCTTAAATGTCGAGACAGCTCTCAGACCATCAGAGTTAATTTTAAGCTAGCATTCAAAGAAATAGTTTTCTTTTTTTAAAAATATTTATTTATTACATATAAGTACACTGTCAGTCTCTTCAGACACACCAGAAGAGGGCATCAGATCTCATTACAGATGGTAGTGAGCCACCATGTGGTTGCTGGGATTTGAACTCAGGACCTCTGGAAGAGCAGTTGGTGCTCTTAACCACTGAGCCATCTCTCCAGCCCCCAAGAAATAGTTTTCTTGTGAGTTTATTATAGGTTCGTTCCTTCCTTCCTTCCTTCCTTTCTCTCTCTCTCTCTCTCTCTCTCTCTCTCTCTCTCTCTCTCTCTCCTTCTTTAATGTATATGAAATATAGCTATCTTTAGACACACCAGAAGAGCAGAAGAGGGCACCATAGCCAACTTTAAATGGTTGTGAGTCACCATGTGGTTGTTGGGATTTGAACTCAGGACCTCTGGAAGAGCAGTCAATACTCCTAACCACTGAGCCATCTCCCCCTTCTTTCTTTTTACTGAAGAGATAGATTCTCATTGTGCTTCTTCCTGTGTTGGCCTTGAACTGGACTCCAGCGAACCTTCTTCGGCCTCCCAAGTAACTGGTTCTACAGGCAGAATTCTAACTCTATTTCTCTTTGTAATCAAGTGTTTCTAGGATAAAACTCAAAAGATAAAGTGCGAATTAGGTTTCTGCGCTGTCCTGACCCCTGTCCCCCAGGTCCCCTTCCCAGAGGCACTCAGGGCAAATGGAGTGACTCCGTGCCTGGACCGTTACCTGCGTGTATCAGTTACTTTCCTCTTCCTGTGACAAAATAAACCATAGTGGCAACCTAAGGAATGTGGGTTTGTGCTGGCCCACAGTCTGAGGGATACAGTCCACATGGTGAGGCAGTTGAGGCTGGGGGAGTGTGAGGTGCTGGTCTCACTGCGTCTGTTGTCCGGAAGCAGAGAGTGACACATGGTGGTGTTCAGCTGGGTTCCTTTCCTTTTCTTTTCTTTTCTTTTTATTCAGTCCTGGCCTCTAGTCCATGAATAACACATATCCCAGGCCATTCTCCCTTCCCCAGCTAAACCTCTCTGGAAAAGTCCTTTGGAGATGTGTCTCCCAGGTGACCCTAAATCTAATTTAGTTGATGATGGAGACTAACTTCCCTGCCCTCGGTATCCATGGGGGATAGGTCCTAGAACCCTTTAAGATCTCACCGTCCAACCATCCATGGCTGCTCAAAAGTATCCACTTCCACCAAGCCCCTGTCCCTTGATCATGTCACAATGTCATAGGATCTTTGTGTCTTTTGTGGAGGGCTGTCTCCTGCCTTGGCTGAATGTGTAAGGAGCAGTCTTTGAACTTGTACACAAGGCAACAATTCTTCCTAAAGGTGAAGTCTGTGGCTCGCCTTGCTCCATGCTGTGTGGCTTCTATGCAGGCCCTGTTGTTATTTAAGTCCCAATTCTAACCCTAAATGCTAGATTTAGGGTCGGAGGTCAATGAGTGCAACTCGCTGTGGTGTCTGTTGTTTTTTGTTTTTGTTTTTCTTTTTTTTTGGAGCTGGGGACCGAATCCAGGGCCTCACTGAGCTAAATCCCCAACCCCATGGTGTCTGTTGTTAGAAGTGGAGAGGAACTTGGCATGTGGCTCAGTGGTTAGAGCTTTGTGTACCCCGTGCAAGGCCCCATGTTCCATCCATTGTCAAGGTATCAGGGAGAGGCACATCAGTGCATCTTTCTGAGGCAGTATCCCCGGCTTTCACTGAGTTTTAAATTGGGCCACGTAATACATGCAAGACCTTGGGCTCACTCCCTGGCACCACAAAAACTTAAATTAAAATAAGCCCCAGCCTCTGCTTTCAGGAGTGATGACTCCTCAATGGTTACAACGCCAGGCTCGTCCCCTAAGTCTGTTCCACTCCGCTCAGCAAACTGGGGATTTACTTGGATTAGATTGAGCTGAGTAGCAGTAACCCCAAATGCCTGAGGCTGATCCTGGCCAGGGAGATCACTCTGCAGTGCTGTTTCCGTGGATACCCCATTGTCCAAGCCCAGAATGGGAGGCCGCTTCTGTCCTTTGCCCACACTCAGCTCTTTCCTGCCTGAGATGACACAGAGGGGACTGCAGTTCCTGATGTTGAAGATTCCCTGGCAATCTGTGTGCAGTGACATATCTGCAACCTTAGCACTCTGGTGGGAGAGGCAGGAGGATCAAGGGGTTCAAGACCAGGCTGGGAGATGCTGCCTAGAAAACAAAACAAACTAAAACCAGACAGCAAAGACAGAAAACCAAACCGAGCAAGCAGTCTAGGGAGATGACTCAGTAGATAAAATGCTTGCTGTGCTAGCAGGCATACAAACCTGAGTTCAGATGCCCAGCATCCACGTAAAACCCAGGCATGGTGGGTGGCACATGCCAGGAATTGTAGCACAGAGGGGACAGGCACCTTTGAACTTGATGGCTAGCTAGTGTTGCCCCATCAGCGAACTCCAGGTTCAGTGAGAGACTATGTCTCAAAACATGAGGTGGAGAGCAAGAGGGAAATGCTGGCATTGTCCTCCGGTCTCCACATACATGCAAACATATGCACCCCCAACACACACACACACAAGATGCTCCAGCCATTGAGTCCTTCTGACGGGGGGAACTGCGTTTTTGCCCTGCCAGTCTGAATGGGGGAGGTCTCAGGATAACATCACATCCTTCCTGGGACTGGAAGAAGATGCTGAACACAGCTGGGCTTCTCACCTTTACTCCCCTACCTTAATTCGTAAATCTAAATCGTTGCTCACACTGCGCTGCCTCCGAGTCTGCGGAGAAAAGCTGTGCCTGTCAGCAGCATCTGCTTGCAGAGGCGCTCAAATCTTCCATGGTGGTCCAAATGCTCCCCGTTTGGCTGGGAAGACTGCCAAAACTCCCTTCACTTGTCTTAAGAAACTTTATTTCACCAGGGCGGCGGCGGTGGTGGTGGTGCATGTCTTTAACCCCAGTATTCAAGAGGCAGAAGCAGGTGAATCTCTGAGTTTGAGGCCAACCTGGTGTACAAAGAGAGTTTCAGGACAGCTGGGGCTACACAGAGAATCCCTGTCTCAGGAAGGAGGAGGTGGTGGAGAAGGAGAGGGAGGAGGAGGGGGAGGAGGAGGAGGAGGGGGAGGAGAAAGCTTTAGTTCATGGAATTGTCAAAACTGACAGAATGTAAGTTAGTGGAATCAGTTAATAAAGGCCAGACTATCAGAGGATCTGGATTGTCACGTGACCTCTGGATGGCACCTGATGGCCTCAGGTGGTCAGGCACACTACTCCTCCTTTCCCAGAACTTCCTTTCCACATCTGACTTGAAGGCAGATGTGGGTTAGAAGCATGTGCTGTGTCTCCACACTCGTTCCCATAGTCCGGGGTTTTTGTTTGTTTGTTTTTGTCTTTGATGTTGTTTTGGGTTTTTTGTTGGTTGTTGCTATTATAGTTTTTTAGAGACAGTTTTTCTCTGTGTAGCCCTGGCTGTCCTGGAACTCACTTACAGACCAGGCTGGCCTCGAACTCAGAGATCTGCCTGCCTCTGTCTCCCGAGTGCTGGGATTAAAAGTGTGCACCACCATGCCCAGCTTGTTTGTTTTGTTTTTGACAAGGACTCTGCATAGCCCTGGCTATCCTAGAATTCACTATGTAGACCAGGCTAGCCTCAGACTCACAGAAACCCACCTGCCTCTGCTTCCAGAGTGCTGAGATTAAAGGTGTGCGCCTATACCCAGTTCACTCCCATAGTTCTTTAAAAACATTTTTTCTTAGATTTATTTTACTATTTTATGTGTTTGAGTGTTTTGTATACATGTATGTATGGCATCACGTGAGTGCCTGGTGCCCTCATAGGTCAGAAGAGACCATCAGGTTTCCTGGGATTGGAGTTCCTAGTGGTCGTTTGCTGTCCTGTGGGTGCTGGGAATTAAACCTGGGTCCTTCCTTTGTAAAAGCAACAAGTTCTCGTAACTGCTGAGCTAATTCTCCAGCCCGGTCTCATCGCTATGAGGGGACCCTCTCCTAAAACCATGGGACCCCGGTAGATGCCTGCCAGATACTAAGAGATTTTTCTTCATTTGAAATAGGGTTTGTTTTGGGGTTTGTTTGTTTGTTTTGGTTTGAGGGTTTTTTGTTTGTTTGTTTTTTTGTCTTGTTTTGTTTTTGGTTTTTTGGTGGGGTTTTCTGTTTGTTTTGTTTTTTTGTTTGTTTTGTGGTCCACTCTAGCCTCAAACTCAGTATCCCCCTGCCTCAGCCTCAAGGTTGCTACTTGGAAGTCACATGCCACTACACCTAGCTAGCTGACGACCTGTCATTTTCTGAAGCTTGTTTCTACTGCATCTTCTTGCCCAGACCAAAGGCTGTTTAGCAGGTGAGCCGGTTAGTTCTTGTCAACGTCACACAAACTTAGACATATTTGAGAAGAGGGATGCTTAACTGAGACAGTGCCTGGGTAAGCCTGGCCCGGAGACAGCACTGGTGGTTAATGATTGATGTAGGAGGCCCCAGGCCACTGTGGGTGATGCCACCTCTGGGCAGTTGGTCCTGGGTTTTGTAGGAAGGCCTGAGTAAGCCATGGGGAGCAAGCCAGGGAGCAGCATACCTCCTCCGGAAGTAGTAAGGCGAAACAAACCCTTTCCCCCCCAAGTTGCTTTTGGTGATGGTCTTTTATCACAATAGTGGAACCCTCAGACAGTAGGAAAACAAACACACCATCCTCCAAGTTTCGAATGCTGGTATAATTGTTTACTTTCAAGACAGTTATGCAAATGCTCCCTTCTGTCTCTGGCTCCTCTCAACTCATAGCAATCCTCCTGGCTTAGCTCCCTGAGTGCTGGGATTACAGACGAGTGCTAGGATGCCTAGCTGAAACCTGAGTCTTAAGTAAAATACCCAGGATCCCCTTGTTCCCGATTCTTCTTTTATAATGTAGTGCACAGGGACATCTGTCTTCAAACTCCAGGGCAAACGAGATGGTCTGGATCTGGGGAAGGAGCTCTGACTTGAGCTGGATAGAGCTAGCCCCGGACGGCCAGCACATTGTTGAGTGCTCAAGGCTTAGCAGATGTCCACACTTACATAAGGAATGAGGCTGAAGACACTCACAGTGGTGCTGGCTGGGCTCTGCTACAAGTTCCCACTCAACTGCACGTGTCTTCTATTTAAGGCTGTGGAGATCCTTGGGTGATAATGTGCTATAATATATAAAAATATATTGGTCTGTGGGTTAACTTGGCTGTACCTCAGCTTCCCCACCTGTAAAACGAACGGCGGGACAGTATCTTGGCTTACTTGCAGCTCAGTCTGAGGCATCCGGGTGTCCCTTTTGACAGAGCTTACACTGGGCAGTACTCCCCTGGGAGCCCTGGGCTACTCCCCCCACCCACTCAATCCAACTGTTTGCCTGAGGATCCGCCTGGGCTGGAAGGAAGGGAAGAGGAAGCGGGAGCCTGGATCTCATTAGAAACCATCTGGGTCCTAAGCAGGGGTCCCCAAGGAAGGAAGGAGCCTCAGGCCTGGGGGCGGCCATCTTCCTGGGCAGGAAAGAAAGGTCAAGGTCCTCCAACAGCTCCAGAGAGCCAGCAGGATGTGTGAGCTTGGAACAACTGTGGTGGGGAGGGAGATCTGAGATTGGGGTTCTCTGAACTGTCCTTAGAAAGTAGTTGCCTGAACCCCAAGACCGGTTCACCACCCAAGCGTTGACAGCCTAGTGTTTCCTGTTGCCTTGCTTTCTGGTGATAGCCTACAGGGTGCCATACAGTGGCTGGGCCGGCAGAGGCTAGGCTAGCAAAGGCAGGGTGCTCAGATTGTTAGCCAGTAGTCAGGGCCTCTGTGGAGGGTGGGGGTTGGAGACTCTTGTCACACCGACTTCTAAAGTAGGAAGGGACAGCAGTAACTGATCGAGATTCTCCAACAGCAAGTAAGCCATTGCGGGGAAGGAGAGAATGAGCCGGCATTCTTCCTCTCTGTATTTGAGTTTATAAACATGAGGCGTTTGGAGATGCTGAATGTGCCTGAGAACCTCATCCAAAACAAAACAAATGCAGAAATAAAGCAGTCAGGACCGGGAGGAAAGAGACAAGTTTGTCCCTTTAAGTCTCAAAGCAGACTAGGGTATGGTGGTGGTGACCGTCTTAGTTCGGGTTTTACTGTTGTGAACAGACACCATGACCAAGGCAACTCTTATAAGGACATTTAACTGGGGCTGGCTCACAGGTTCAGAGGTTCAGTCCCTCATCATCAAGGCAGGAGCATGGCAGCATCCAGGCAGGCATGGTGCAGGAGGAGCTGAGAGTTCTACATCTTCATCTGAAGGCTGCTAGCAGAAGACTGACCTCCAGGCAACCGGGACGAGGGTCTTAAAGCCCACACCCACGTGACACACCTACTCCAACAGGGCCACACCTCCTAATAGTGCCACTCACTGAGCCAAGCATATACAAACCATCAGAGTGACATTGTACTGGTAGAGTCTGGTACCCTAGCGGCAGAGCCAGGCAGATCTTTATGAGTTCAAGGCCAGCCTTGTCTACATAATGAGTTTCAGGCCACCAGCCAAGGAGGAAAATACACAAAACCACAACCAAAACAAACAAACAAAAAAAATCCAATGCCTCAAAACACTGCCATCAGTGGATTTTAAGTAGTCTCCCTTCTCAATTTCCAGCGCTTCTGTAATTTCCACTGTTTGGGGGCTTTGGCCCCAAAGCAGACAGGCAAGATTAGGAGATCACCACGGCAATTGGAGTTCAGCCTTAAGTTAAGTAAGTGGGGACAGTTCTGAGGTTTAAGATAAGCCATGATGGAACGCAGGTGACATCAAGTGTCATACCGGTGCCCCCTTTCCCTCATGACATCCAGGTTCATCTCTGTGTTACGGATACCCTGACTGAGCTCTTCTGTCTTGGGAAGTTTTTCTCCAAACCACCTTTTAGCTGATGAAAACCTTGTGTTTCTGCCTGCTCTGGGTTCCTAGCTGAAGCAGGGAGAGGCTTGTACTTGGGAATACTGAGGTGGACCAAAGATCTACAGGCAGAGTTGAGGATCGGGAAGGGCCAGGGTAGGCCTGTGCACCCACCAGTATTTCTTGCTTCTCTTCACAAAATAGCTTCATTCTCAGGCTTTCCCCACAGGACTGAAACTTCCCATTCACAGCCAAGCTTGCTCAAAGAGCAAAAGGGTTCTGGGTCACAGGCAGAAAGGCACGAAGAAGGTTTCTTATTGGTCCAGCACTGAGTCAGTCACTGCAAGGCGGGACCTTGGAAGGACAGGATCCCCCACAAGGCCACGTCCATGTAGAAGTAGGTTGGGCACAGTTGCCCCAAAGGAAAAGCTATTTCCAGAGGGAGGAAGGAGAGTTGAGCAGACAACCTTGGCTCTTCACCGAGTGGGGAAAGTCACTTCCTAAGGTCAGCAACTGGCTGCTGGCCTTGAGTCATGGTTCTTAGGTAGGCCTGGTAATAGTAGGCATATCAGAACTTTCTAGACTGCCCGGTTAGCCCCAGTTCTTCACCCACATTTCTAGTTTTGCCTCTTAAAGGCATTGTGATGACTGTTTCTCTTTCCAGCGTATTAGCAAAACACAGAGGCTCAAGTGACTTAGCCACGGTCACCCGGTAAGTCAGGAGAGGCTTGACTTGGACTTCCATTCTCCTGACTGTGAGGACTGGGGTGGGGATAGGACAGCCATAGGCTTTAGGCTTGGTCCTTGTCTCTGAGGGGAAAGGTGGGGCATGGCAGGGCAACCTGTCTGTCTGTGAACATTCGCAGAGCATTCACTGGGGTCACGTTCACGGTTGGGTGCTCATCACCCGTCCAATCAGAAGTTAGCAGCGGGGGGTGGGGTGGGGGGAGAATGCAAGAAAACCTACAGAATCAACTAATCTAAGCCTACAGGGGCTCGCAGAGACTGGTGTCGACCAGAGAGCATGCGTGGGGCTGACCCTCTGCACACCTAGCCCCACGTGCAACAGTTGTGTAGCTTGGTCTTCATGTGGGGCCTCCTAACAGTGGGAGCAGGGGCTGGCTCTGACTCTGTTGCCTGCTTTGGGGACCCTTTCCCCTAACTGGGGTGCTTCATCCAGCCTTAATAGGAGAGGATGTGCCTAGGCCTACTACCTCTTGATATGTCAAGCCTGTTTGATGTCCACAGGAGGCCATGCTCTCCTTTTCTGAAGAGAAAAGGAGGAGGAGTAGTTGGGGGGGGGGAGTGCTGGGTGGAGAGGAGGGAGGGAAACCTGCGGTCGGGATGAAAAGTTAATTAATTAAAGTAAAATTTAAAAATTAAAAAGAAGAAGTTAGTAAGGCAGTGTGGGGAAGGTTCTGTGCCCGAGTAGAACAGAGCAGGGAGCTGCCTGAGGGGGCTACTTGGAGAAGCAGTCCTTCAGGGCGTCTGCAGGAGCGAGCTGAGCTCCACAGATGCTGCAGGCCAAACCTCCCCATAGCTTTGTCAACCTTACCTCAGGGGCCAGGCTCTTCTTCCCTCCCTGGCTGCACCCTGACCTCTGCTGGGGTCCTGGGCGCCTTCTGACTGTGATGTGCTCCAGAGACCGCAGACCCTGCTTCGTTTTCAGAGTCTCGGAGACGGACCATCTTCGAATACCACCGTGTGGAACTGGACTCCAGCAAGATCACCACCACCTCGGCCGTGGAGTTCACCCCATTGCCAAGTGAGCAGGGGCAGTCTGCTAGTCTAGAAAATGCTTTAGACTGAAAAAAAAAAAAAAAGGTACTGGGTTCTGATCTCAGACCCAACCTCCGATCCCTAGGGGGACTTAAGGGGACCCAAATCACCTAACTCCTCTGGGCCTAATGTCACCAACCTGCAAAGCCAGGTCAGGGCTGGAGCTGCACAAGCCAGGCTGTGTACAGAAACGGCAGCCTTGATTACGGACCAGCTCACTCCAGCCTGGGTGTAGCTTGTGTCTAATCAATGCCATCTATTGCTAGGAACACATATGTGAAACCCTAGAGACCTGAGCCTTGAGACGGCTTAGACAGGGATCCAGAACTAGATCTGCTCTGTACTCACTCACCGTCTTCCTCTAGAGAGGTATCCCTACAGGCTGCCTTACCAGTGGCCATGGTCGCCATGGAACACGCTATGTAACCAAAGCTGGTTTCTCCTCTGCAGCAATCCTCCTGCCTCTGCCTCCCAAGGGCATGTGCTACTACCGCACCTGGCTCAGAATCCTGTTTTTGCACATGGTTTTGTTCCTTCTCTTGATGTCACCTGAAACTGTAGTTGGCCATCTGTGACAGTTCTTGTGTCCCATCCCACTCCCAACCATAGTCTTCTCTTCCCTGGAGGCTCTGGGAATAGATAGCAGGGAAAGGCAAGGAAGAGCCCTGGGCCTCATCTCAGCCTGGGCTCAGGCAAGTAGCTTCTCCTGGGATAGGGATCCCAGAGTGACCAGAAGATGGGGGCACATTTCAGTCACAGCCACATATCAACCTAGCTACCCTCCATTGAGACAAGAAGCCCATAGACTGGGAAGTAGGGGTTTCCTTAAGACTAGTAAGAGCAGATTTCAGGGTGGGCCTGATGACGCAGGCCTATAATCCCCTTTGGGAAGTTAAAATGGGAGGGCATTGAGTTCAAGGTTAACTTGGGCTACGGAGAGAGACTTTGGGAAGAATCAAAGTTGAAGTCTTTGAGTATATCCAAGGCCAGGGCCAACTGCCAGGACAGTAGTGAGAAGTCCTGGGAGTGCTTGTCTAAGACTAAAGCCTGGAGCTGGATGGATGGCTCAACGGTTAAGGGCACAAACTGCTCTTCCTGAGGTCCTGAGTTCAATTCCCAGCAACCACATGGTGGCTCACAACCATCTTCAATGGGATCTGATGCCCTCCTCTGGTGCATCTGAAGACAGCTACAGTGTACTCAGATACATAAAATAAATCTAAAAAGAAGACTAGAGTCTGGGAGAGGGGTACCAGGGCTGTAGTTAGCCATCCTAGAGCATCTCGAAGTCTAGAATCTAGAAGCAGGGTAGGGGCTTCTGCAGTGGAACCTCAAGGCTGGAGATTCTGACTCCAGGCTCAGTCCCTGATTCAAACCCAGAGGTGTTTCTTCTAGGTGATTCAAACTCACTCAAGTAGATAATGAGGAGCAATCATCCCCGAGGCCAATAGCCAGGAGGGTGGGGTAGAAAGAAGAGGAAAGGAGGAATTGCTCTCCAATAGTCTTAGCACTCAAGAGGCAGAGGCAGGGGGATCTCTGGGAGTGTGAGGCCAGCCTGGTCTGCAGAGTGAGTTCCAGGACAGCCAGGGCTACACAGAGAGACCCTGTCTCAAAACATAACAGAAGAGAGAAGAGAGGTGATAGTGACTTTTAGGGTCCCCTACGTTGAGACACTGCAGTTCAGGAAGGACCCTGAATTCAGAAGCTTTGCCCCAGGAAGCAGTGACACGATGCTCACCCCGGCCACCTCCTCTCTTGCAGCCTGCCTCCAGCATCAGAGTTGCGACTCTTGCATGTCCTCGAACCTGACCTTCAACTGCAGCTGGTGCCATGTCCTGCAGAGGTTCGTGTCCAGGTTACACACCAAGTTCAGAGAATAGACCATAGGGGTGGGCAGGGGGGTAGCCAGAGGCCACTGACAGCCTCAGACTTCACTGTCCACTGTCTGCAAGCATTAGAGTCTCTCTGTCCAGTGTCAGTCTGGCTCTTAGGACTAGAGTGTCGCAAAGTGTCTCTCAATCCTTATACCTGATCGGGGTGGATGTGGAGCAGAGGAAGACCTGGGGTGGCGGGGCTTCTGCCCGACCATCCAGAGACCCCAGAGGCTAGAGATCTTCCTTGCTCCCAGGAAAGCTGGCTCATCCTGAGCTAGGGCGTCACGAAGAGTGGGTCATAGCTGTGGTCACACCAGACTCACTGGCCTCTTCCATCAGGATTTCAAAAGACACCCCAGGCCTGCATCTTAACGTGGCAACCTACTTATAAGCAACTGACAGACCATAACACAAAGACTCGTCATTGCTGGGTGAGCTCCATGGCCCCCCAAAACTATCCCAAGATCCCTCCTGGGCTGGAACGGGGTTTCCTGAAAACCAGGGGCATGGACACTATAGGTATCCATGGTTACCCAGGAAGCTACAGAGCTCTGTTTGCTTGCTTTTGGAAGCTCAGGGCATTCTGGATGAGATTCAGTTTTGTGGTTAAATTTCTTAAACCCAACTTATCTTCCAGTCCTTGTTCTGGAATCATCTCCTTATAGATTAGACTCATAATTCAACCTCTGTTCTTCTAGCCAAGATAAATAAATGGGGGGAAAAGACTCCTTTGAGGATGATGACTCTCCGGAGAGTGTGAAGTCTTTAAGGCCATCTTGGAAATGGCAGACTTGCAGGCTCCAAGTCTCTGTGCAGCTGTTGTACAGCTGTCAGCATTTCCTTTGCTTCCTTCCAACATCCCGGAGCGGAAATAGAAGCTCTTGATCCTAGAGGCTGCTGGCCTGGCATACTAGACAGCAAACCACCATCAGGGAGCAGAGGGCATGGGGCGCACAGGGGCCTCAGCCTCCCCATTGTTCTTCCCCCCAGCTATGCCCAGGGTCTCTTTCTTGGGACCTCAGTTCCCTATGAAATGGCCTAGCATTGGTGACTCGGGGAGTTGTGGGTGTGGAACACACTGTTACCGCGGCTCCTGCAATGCCAGATAGTATTTTACCAAGCACATCCGGGGCCCTTAGGAGGAGAGGTACAGAGCCCCAGAAGTAACTGGCATAGACCCTTGGCTGTCTTCCAGGACTCAAGCTTTGCTGCCTGTGGACTCTGAGAACCACCTGGAAGGCTGTAAAAAGGCCAGCTGGCCTGGGTGTCCTGGTGTAGGCTCTTAATCCTAGCACTTAGGAGACAGAGGCAGGCGGGCATCTGTGATATTTAAAGTCATCCTGATTTACATTGCGAGTTCCAGGACAGCCAAGGCTACATAGTGAGAGCCTGTCTCAAAGAAACAGAACAAAACAAACCAGGTCAGGACTGGAGAGATGAGTCTGCTGTTGACACTGGCTGCTCTTCCAGAGGGACACTGTTCAAATCCCAGCACTCGGAGTAGCTCTCTGTCTGCCATTCCAGTTCCAAGGATCTAGCGCCCTCTTCTGACCTCTGCAGGCACTGCACACTCACGGTACACAGATAATACAGGAAGGCAAAACATCCACATATGTAAAAAAACAAAAAAGATAAATCTTTAAAAAGAAAAATCTGGTCATGGTAGCGCATGCCTACGGTTCCGGCACCTGAGAGGAAGGTCATCTTTGGTTGTGCAGTGAGTGTGAGAGCAGCAACCTACAAAATGTGATCCTGAGGGGCCGAGATACCAGGAGCATGATTTTGGAGTGCTTCATCTCATACATTTTTCTATCCGTCTCTCTTTCTACCTCTTTTTTAGATTTTACTTATTTTATGTATGTGAGTATACCATTGCTGTCCTCAGACACACCAGAAGAGGCATAGGACACCATTACAGATAGTTGTGATCCACCATGTGGTTGCTGGGATTTGAACTCAGGACTGGAGTAACAGGTGGTTGTGAGCTACCATGTGGGGACTGGGAATTGAACCCATGTCCTCTGTAAGATCGTTTCATGCATTTTTAAAGCTGAAGGGCATTTTCTGAGCCTTAGGGTGACACCTGAGATGACCTCACATGGTCCCTGGGATCCTGGGGCTGCTGTAGGCATGGTTCAGCATCCAACCCATGCTAAGCCTTAGGAAAACAGTTTCTGCAGACAAAGCAAACCCTCCCTTCACCACCACCCCCTGTTAGTGGCCACACCCAAACTTAGAGACAGACAGTGCAATGAGACCCGGAGTTCCTGGGTGTGAAGATGCTGGCCAGGTGGGGAAATTTGGGGGCTCTGCTGATGGGTTGTACCTCTGTGACAAAACAGATGCTCTGTCAGAGAGTACAAGGGAGCTGAAACCACTCATCCAGACAGACACCCACAGCATTGAACTCACTCCAGCCCATGCTTCCCCCAGCCAGCTCTCTGGAGCCTTAGTTCTAAATGAGAGTTAATCCCAGGTCCCTGAGAAGCCAGAGGGCAGGACCAGTGCCCCAGGCATATCTGTGGGTCTCTTCTCCCTCTCTTCCACTTCTCTGTAGCCACTCAGGGCCTCCCCTCCCTGCTCTGGAGAGAACAGTTTCACTGACCGGGCAGGTACGTTTGCACTCTACGCTGATCTACACTTGTCCCGCTGACTCACAGCCGAGTCCAAGGGTGGCTTCAGTCCTGCAGCTCCTCAGCCATTCTCACCCCACCTTATCATTGTGAGGGTTCCTGGAGATGGTCCGGTGCAGAGGCCCTCAGTCACGGCCTGTTCTCACTCCCTTCTCTGAGTCAGTGTTGGCTAACTGGAGACGTAACATGTGGCGCAGTTAAACTGAGGACTTAGGGTTGTGGTGGTTTTCGGTCTTTTGGGTTTTGATTTGTTTATGTCTATGCGTGTTTTTGTCTGGATGTAAGTCTGTGCACCACGTATGTGCCTGGAGCCCTTAGAGGCCAGAAGAGGACATTGGGTCCCCTAGAACTGGAGTTACACACAGATGTGAATTTCAATGTAGTTTCTGGGGACAGAACCTGGGTCAACTTGCTGTGTACACCAGGCTAGCCTTGAACTGATTCTTGGGCACACACCGCCACAACCACTGTGAAGACTCAAACTAGTCTGTCTGTCTGTCTGTCTGTCTGCCTGCCTGCCTGTTTTTTTCAAGACAGGGTTTCTCTTTGCAGCCCTGGCTGTCCTGGAACTCACTCTGTAGACCAGGCTGGCCTCAAACTCAGAGATCCACTCACCTGTCTCCAGAGTGCTGGAATTAAAGGCCACCACTGCCTGGCCCAATCCAGTCTTAAAGGAATTTGCCAACATCATCAAAGAAGCCCGAGTTCCAGTCTCCAAACTCCTCTTTGTCCTCCATCCCCTAAAAAGTGGGCTAGGATATCCTGAGAGGAAGAGTCGTTGGCCCAGCTCAGCCTCTGAGGCCTCTGTGGATGACTCTTGGGAAGCATTCGTTGCCTTGACCTGCCCAGAGTGTGGGCATGGCAGCTGCTGGGATGTGAGTGACTAAGCTCTCTCTGTGCTCGTGGCACGGGCTCTTATTCTTCCACTGCCGATTTGCCTGGGTTGAGTAGGGCTTAGTGGCCTCCTTTGGCACCCAGAAGGAAGAATGGAACTTTAAGCAGGATGATGCAGAACACCCTTCAGTCCATGCGTGTGCCCCGCCCTCTCCCTAGAAAAGCCCTTGGCATCCTCTGTCTGAACTGCAGTGTCCTCTTGGGAGAGCCTTGTCGGTGTCCGGCACCATTCTCACTGCTGCCTCCTTGTGATTACACAGGGGGGGTTGGCTACATCGGCTGATGCCACCCAGCTTCTGCTACCGAAGGGAGACTCCTCAGTGGTGATGGGAAGTCCTTGAGTGAGCAAGACTTTCTCCAAAGAAAGCAGTCACTGACATCCCAGATTCCCAGCAGTGCCGTAGGACAGAGTTGAGGGGACCCGGAGAGTTCCCAGGATCCTGCACATACACACAGACATGCTGGGCAGAGAGAGCCTTGATCAGAAGGAAGAATAGAGAGCGGGAGGGTCTGACTGCCAGTCCTATAATTACCTCCTTCCCAGGGCACTTATGCAGGAGCCTCACAGAGCTGTAATGAGTAGAGGGGTAAGTGGGGGGGAGCAGTCTATGTGGAACCCTCACATCTCCTGTATCTGGTCTCCTCTAGATGTTCCAGTGGCTTTGACCGCTACCGCCAAGAATGGCTGACCTACGGCTGTGCCCAGGAGGTGAGCTTATGTGAGCGATCTGCCGTAGTCCCTGCTTGGAGGTGGGATGCTGCCAGAGGACTCTACCCCTGATAATGCTTCTCCTGGTGGCTTTACCTTGTGACAGCCTCATCGTCAGATGTGTTTTCTGTTCTGCTCTGTGTCACTTTGGGATGTTTTCTGAGGCTGCTTGTATCCTTGACACTAGTCCTGTTGGTGATGTGGCCTTGAACAGCAACTTGTTTACCTCAGAGGAGAAGGGGTGCTGCATCTGGCCTCAGCCACAGCTGACTCCTCTGGGCCACCATACTCCTTGTAATGTTAATGAGGCTCTCACCCTCCTGATTTTGAGGGAGATGATAATTCTGGTAGTGAGGGGGTTTTTCTGTTCTTTTCCTACTTCCCCTCAGGTAGGGCCTTCCTTTGAGTCTAGCCTAGCTTCTACCTCACACACCTTTCTGGCTCTTCTTGCAAGTCGGGCACACTGTGTGCACCGAGCACTTCACTGTGTGCTGTTCTGTACTCAGTCTTACTTAACATGGGGACCAGGGCCCTCACTGACCAGAGGAGATGAGAGGCAGAGAGATGTTCAAAGACTGGCCTGGCAGTTACCACAACAAGGTGCCAGGCTCAGTGTTTAAACATGAGCCCTTCTGCCTCCCTGTCATGCCCCCACCTTTCTCTGGTCTTAAGAAAAAATAATCAGGGCAGCAAAATGGCTCCGTGAGTAAAGGTGCCTGCTGCCAAGCCTGAATGAAGGCTGAGTTGATTCCTGGAGCCCACGTGATGGAAGGCAAGCACTGACTTCCACAGTTCGTCCTCTCGCCTCCGTATGCTTGCTGTAGCAGTTACACGCTTTTTCCTTTTCCTTTTTTAAAAATTTACATATTTAATGTATGAGCGCTCTGCTGCATATACATCCACAGGACAGGAGAAGACTTTAGATCTCTTTACAGATGGTTGTGAGCCATCACGTGGTTGCTGGGAATTGAACTCAGGACCTCTAGAAAAGCAGCCAGTGCTCTTAAATGTGGAGGCATCGCACCAGCCCCCTACATGCTTTAAATAGATAACAGATATACACTAAATAGATAAATGAAAAAAAATCTGTCCAGCCAGTCATATCTGATTGGCTATTAGTGACTGTTAAGATGTGTAGTTGTTACTATTACTACTGGGGTTTTTTCTTTGTTTCTTGTTTTTTAGATAAGGTCTCTGTGTGTAGAACTGGGTGTCCTAGAACCCAAGCTGGCCCCTAACTCACAAAAACCTGTTTGCCTCTGCCTTCGGGTGCTGGGACCAAAGGAGAGCCCCCAGCTAGTGACTGTTAGGATTTCTCTCTTTATTTAAGATCGACATCTCAGCCCCCTCCTTAATGAAGGATTTGAAGTAGCTGACAGAGAAATTGCCCTGTACAATAAGACGCTTTCAAGGTGAAGTGGGAGACCCCACTTAGTTATTTTCTGAGAAATGGTCTCACTATGTCGACAAGGCTGGTCTGGAGCTCCTGGGAGCAATCAACCACCACCCCTCCCTCCATATCCCAAGTACTTGGGTGTAAGTGCGAGGTTTGAGTGCATTCAGAGCTGCCTGTGTCCGGAAGCAGCACTGGGGTCTCTTGCAGGCAGAAGGCAAGACATGCGAGGACTTCCAAGATGAGGGCCACTACTCAGCCTCCCCCGACAGCTCCTTCGGCCCCTCTGATGGCGGCTCCACCACCTCTTCCTCCCTCTTCATCGACAGCCTCACCACAGAAGGTAAGACGTGAGTTCTGGGGCATAGAGAAGTCCGTGGAAGAGCCTGACCATTCCTGACTGGGACGATGTCACAGGACAGGAAGTGCCCTGGCAAGGCGCCGCAGTTAAGGAAGCTGAACTGTCTTTCTGGAGCTGACACAGAAGGAGAGGCTGTGCCTCTGGGAAGACTGACCGTGGGACCATGAGACGGAAGTCCTCTCAGAGAAGGGGAAATGGATGTCTGTCTGAGCACCCCAGTTCCTCTCAATATTAACTTGCCAGAGCTGTGAGGCCACTTACGCTGTAGGAGGCATGAGCTGTGTCCGTGCAGTCAGCAGAGAGGGAAGACTGCGTGATTTTATAACCTTCCTTTTTTTATTTTTATTTTTCTTCTGGTACTGAGTTTGAACCAGGGCCTTGCACAATGCTAAGCTCTCCCACCACAGGGTATGTCCACCACTTTTGTTTTTTTTTTTTGTTTTTTTTTAAGATTTATTATATACAAGTACAGTGTAGCTGTCTTCAGACACACCAGAAGAGGGCATCAGATCTCATTACAGATGGTTGTGAGCCACCATGTGGTTGCTGGGATTTGAACTCAGGACCTCTGGAAGAGCAGTCAGTGCTCTTAACCACTGAGCCATCCCTCCAGCCCCACCTCTTTTGTTTTACTGAGTACATACTAGTTACTTTTCTATTACTGTGATAAAACACTATGACCAAGCCACCTTTAAGTGTTTACTTGGGATTGCAGTGTCAGAGAGCAAAGCCACGGTGGCAGGAACGGCTGAGAGCTCACATCTCAAACCACAAACAGGAGGCAGAGAGAACACACTGGGTTTCTGAAATCTCAAAGGCTCCCCACAATGTCACACCTCCTCCAACAAGGCCACACCTCCCAATCCTTTCCAAAGAGTTCCACCAACTGGAGACAAATATTCAAACATACGAGCCTATTGGGGGAGGGACGTTCTCATTCACACGCCACACAGGGTCTCACTCTGGTCTCACTCTCCCAACCTGGTCTTGAACTAGTAAGCAATCTTTCTGTCTCAGGCCTTCAAGTTCTGGAGTCACAGATGTGAGCCATTATGTTTTAACTCTTTTGAGACAAGGTCTCATGTAGCTCAGGCTGGCCTGGAACTCCTTGTGTAGCCAAGGATGACCTTGAATTTCTGATCCTCCTGCCTCAGCCTCTCAAGAGATGGGATTTTTTTTTTCCTGAGGGGGTGGGAGTTGAGACAGGATCTCTCTACATAGCCCCGGCTATAGACCAGGCTGGCCTCAAATTCAGAGATCCTCCTGACACTGCCTCCCTAGTGTTAGGACGAAAGGAGTGTAAACTGCCCTTCTTCTGATTCATGCCCATCCGCTGCCCACCGAGACCTGATCATCTGCAGGGCTCCTCTGCTACGTCAAAGCCTGGGGATCTTGGAGTTGCTAACGTTGAGGGTTCCTGGAGCACCATGCGAGTGTCTCTGGCAGCCCCTGCAGCCTCCAGTCCTAAGGACTCTGAGTCTTTAGGATTCAGTCTTCAGTCGGATCCCTTTCCTTAGGAAGGCTGAAAGACGTGTGGAGTTATTTATTTAAAGTTTCCCGGAAAGGAGGGAAAGGAAAAGAAAAGGCTAGCGTCTGAAAACACTCAGTCATGAGATTAGGGGGCTTCTGAAAGGTCAAAGGAGGTCACTAAGGGCTACCTGAGTGCCCCCTGCCGTTCTAAACATCACCTAGAGGACTAGAGAGACCTCCGACCTCAGGCCTGACCGGAGGAGAGTGAGCCATCGATGAAGACACCTGACACCATGGGGGACCTGGCAGGCCAGGAGGATGTACAGTTAGCGTCCCATCCTATGTCACAATCCTGGATGTTGGCGTTGCTGCATTTCTGTTTTGTAGAGAAGACGCTACAACTCAGAGAGGTGAATGGCCAAAGACGTGGGCGTGGGCGCGCCTGTCTGTAATAATGCCAGCAGCACTTGAGGCTGAGGCTGGAGCATCCCCAGTTCAAAGCTCGCCTGGGCTATATTGTATAGCAAAATTTTATCTCAAGAGATAAAAAGACAGGGAAACATTAAAGCAAGCAAGAGAGGCTGACCAAAATAGTCTTAATTGTCATTGGGCAAATTAACCTCACTGGGAATTTAGACTATCCAATTACTTGAAGACTGTAATTTTTCTTCCAGTTTTTTGTTTTTTTGGTTTTATGTGTACGAACGTTAAGCCTGCATGCATCTGTGTACCATGTGTGTGCCTGATGCTTGGTTACTGTGGAGGTCAGAAGAGGGCATTGGGGGGTTGGGGATTTAGCTCAGTGGTAGAGCGCTTGCCTAGCAAGCGCAAGGCCCTGGGTTCGGTCCCCAGCTCCGAAGGAAAAAAAAAAAAAAAAGAAGAAGAGGGCATTGGATTCCTTGGGAAAACTGAAGTTGCAGATGTCTGTGAGCTACCATGTGGGTTCTAAGCATCTCATGGAGGTCCCCTGGAAGAGCCTCGAATGCTCTTCACCACCGAGCCATCTCTCCAGCCCCAAGAACTTCTGTAAGAATTCAGGTGCTGCTCAACCCACCACACCCTCAGTAGCCTTTCCTCTCTCACGGACACAGATAAGCACTCTGCTGAGACATTGTCTGGGAGCAAGTCATCAGACTCTGAGTGACAGGGTTTCTCGCCTGAAGCAAGTTTCCATCAAAGCGGCTATGGGTGGCCACACATCCTGGCCCTGCCCCTTCCCTGACTCTTTCCCGGGAAGCAGGGAACCTGACTGTGCTTGTGCTATGAAACCATTCCCATCCTCAGGGAAGGTACAAGGAAAGATTGAACTCCTGATGTGTCTTATTAAAAAGAGAGAGCCAGGATATGTTTTGTAGAGCCAGGTATGGCGAGGTAAGAGGGCTTCTTCGGCAGGGCCATGCTGAAGCGGCCCTTCCCCCTGAGGTATGGGATATATATATATATATATATATATATATATATATATATATATATATAGAGTGTATTTAGGGCATGGGAAGGGGAGTTGGGAAGGGGAGGGGAGGGGGGAGGAGAGGAGAGAGAGAGGAGAGGCGGGCCAGGGACACATGGAAGGGAAAAGAAAGGAGAGGAAGGGAGGGGACAGGGGAGGGGAGCAGAGAAAGAGAGAGAGGGGTCAGCCAGGAACATATGGAGAGAGGGAAAAGGAAAGGGGAGAGAGGGAGAAAGGGGTCAGGGAGAGAAGGGGCAAAGAGTAAGAGAGAGGGGGGGCAAGTAAGCCAGGCCTACTTGGCTATTGCCAGGTAATAGTGGGGTGCAGTCTAAAAGGAACGCTAACACCTGCCATGTTTGCCCTGATTCATCGTCTCTTTAGCACGCACACCATGTTGTTGTCTGGGGCATTAAGAACTCGTCTAACAAACTCCCTGTGCCCAGCCATCTTCTCTGAATCCCTTCGAGACGTTTCATTTATAGCCCAGCCCACACCTATCCTGGCAGACAACTGACCTCCTGATTACCGTTCCCATCCATCCTACAGAGCCACTGAAGGTGGCCACCCTGGCCAAGACATCCTCTCCTGCTCACCAGGACTGGGTCCCAGCGGCCATCTTGCCAGGGCTCTGTAAAACATGAGGCAGCTCTCTAATCAATGGAAAGATTCTAGCACAGGAAGCCAGAGATATCAGATGCCCCTGGGATGGAGTTCCAGGAAGTTGTGAGCTGTGGAACATGAGTGCTGGGACTCACACTCAGGTTCTCTGCAAAAACAGCCAGTGCTCTTAATCACCGAGCATCTCTCTTATAAACATTTAAAAATTATAATTAGTGCGTGTGCGTGATGTATGCAGGAGCGCACGGCACAGTGCATGTGTGGAGGTCAGAGGACAGCTGGTGGAGTTGATTCTCCTTCCACCTCGACATGGGCTCAGGAATCAAACTCAGGTATTATGCTGTGGAGCAAGCTCCTTTAATTCTGACCCAAGAGATTGGCTTCTAAAAATTGTTTATGTAGATGAGTCACTGTCACTGTCTTCATGCACACCAGAAGAGGGCATCGGATCCCATTACAGATGGTTGTGAGCCACCATGTGGTTGCTGGGAATTGAACTCAGGACCTCTGGAAGAGCAGTTGGTACTCAAAACCACTAAGCCATCTCTCCAGCCTGAGATTGGCTTTCTATATTTACATTTTACAATCATTTAGTAATTGAAGGATAATTGTTAGGATTTCAAAGTAAAGTCTATAAAAGCAAGGATATTTGACAAATTTTGGTTTCGTGTTCCCCCACCTCTAACTTATTTTCTCTTGCCCATAGAGAACAACTTTAAAAAAAAAAAAAAAAAAGATTAGTTGTTTTGTTTTATGTGTGTGTTTTCCCAGCATGATGTATGTCTAGGCGCTACATGCATGCAGTGCCCACAGAGATCAGAAGAGGTTGTCTGATCCTCTGGAATTGGAATTACAGAGTATTGTGAGCTGCCCTGGGGGTACTGGGAATTGAACTCTGGAAGGATAGCCAGCACTCTCCCCAACACCCACTAGGCAGGGTTTCTCTGTGTAGCCCTAGTTGTCCTGGAACTCACTCTATAGACCAGACTGGCTCCAAACTCATATCTGCCTGCCTCTGTCTCCTTAGTGCTGAGATCAAAGGTGGGGGACACCGCTGGCCTAGAACGGCAAACACTCTTACCTGCTGAGCCATCTCTCCAGTCCCCAACACTCCTAACAGCTAAGCCATCTCTCCAGTCCCCAATGTAAATTTTCTTTTTTTTTCTTTTAAGATTTATTTATTTATTATATATAAGTACACTGTAGCTGTCTTCAGACACACCAGAAGAGGGCATCAGATCTCTTTACAGATGGTTGTGAGCCACCATGTGATTGCTGGGAATTGAACTCAGGACCTCTGGAAGATCAGTCAGTGCTCTTAACCACTGAGCCACCTCTCCAGCCCTTCTTCTTCTTCTTTTTTTTTTTTAAAGATTTATTTATTTTATTTATATGTTAGTACACTGTAGTTCTCTTCAGACACTTCAGAAGAGAGCATCCCATTACAGATGGTTGTGGTTGCTGGGAATTGAACTCAGGACCTCTGGAAGAGCAGTCAGTGCTCTTAACCGCTGAGCCGTCTCTCCAGCCCCTAAATTTTCATATTCTGCTTTTCTTCCATTATCTACATTTTGACACTTCAAGACTCTGAGAGAGCAAACAAGTATGTCAGGTAGATGTGGAAGCATGAGGATCCCAGTGCCTCAGAGAGCAGGTGCCAAGGACAGGGAGGGATGGAGGACAACAGATGGTCCCCTGGGAGGTGGCAGGACCAGAGTAGTGAGCAGGATATTCGACTTGGGTGAGGATTTGAAGGAAACTCCAAAAGCCCCAAAAGTAATGTTTGAGTTTAATGCAGCGTTTGTAAAGATCAAAATTAATCTAAAAATTCCATGATGCATCAGACACCAAAGTTTTCGATGAAGGATGGGACTTGAAAGTCAGTCTTGCAGAGTTTTCTGTGGTGAGACTTGGCAGGAGGAAGTGGGGGTGGGGTGGGGTTAGGGGAGAGAGGACAGAAGGCAGAAGTGACAATACACTGGCCAGGGGTCTAGAGAACCTTGAGCAGCTTCTCCAGCTGCTTCCTTTCCAACAGCTTCTCCACAGTGAGACATTTAACAGGAGGAAAAGAAGAACCTACTAGGACCTAGAACATGGGACCCACTAAGAGTCTCAAAGAGTTTGGACGCTGGAGGCCCGGTTAAGACTGTTTGTAGGGGTTGGGGATTTAGCTCAGTGGTAGGCGCTTGCCTAGCAAGCGCAAGGCCCTGGTTCAGTCCCAGCTCTGAAAAAAAAGAGAAAAAAAAAAAAAAAAAAAAAAAAAAAAGACTGTTTGAACAACCCGCTCTGCTTTGCGGGCCTTCGAGGCGGGCTTCCTTTGCCCCCTGGGACGAAACCCCAGGGAGGGGGGCTTGGGGGCAGAACAGACTGAGAAGCTGCCCATGTATGCCTTGAGGTGTAGAGAGGGTATGAAAATTGCTGCAGGCCCTGGAGTCTGCAAGTGAGCCTTCCACAGCTCCCAGCTTATCCTTAGAAGGCTAGGCAAGATTTTCCCATAAGGCACTCCAGCCAGCTGCCTGCCCCCTTTCATCTCTCTGCCCCGTAGTAGACACAGCTGGAAAATTCTTTGACTCCCAGCCTCCCCGCTCACTAGCTTAGGATCACATCCTCCCTCTGGGAAATGTTCGTTGGTTCCCAAGACCTGGGTGAGGCCTGAGAGACATCATCATGATGTGAAGTTTATTTATTTATAGGTTGTGTGTGAGAAAGAGGGAGTGTGAGTGTGTGTGTGTGTGTGTGTATGTGTGTGTGAGTGGCTGTGCATGAGTGTGTGTGTCTGTGAGAGTGTGTGTGAAAGTGAGTGTATGTGTGTGAGAGAGTGTGTGAGTGTGTGTGTGAGTGTGCATGAGTGTGTGTATGTGTGAGTGTGTGTGTGTGTGTGTGAGAGAGAGAGTGAGTGTGCATGTGTGTGAGAGAGGAGTGTGCGTGAGTGTGTGTGAGTGTGTGTAAGTGTGTGTGTATGTGTGTATGTGTGTGAGAGAGTGTGTGAGTGTGTGTGTGTGTATGTGCGTGTGAGTGTGTAAGTGTGAGGTAAACCCGAAGCTCCCCACATGCCCCAGGCTTGGCCTGTGCTCAGTGACTGAGCTGCCGCCTGGCACTGTGAGTGCTATTCCCCACAGCTTAGCTGATGTAGGCGGGGGCATCTACGATCTCACTAACTCTACCCCCCAGTGCCAGCCCATAATACACACTCATATAATGTTTGTCGATTGAATGACACATTCCAGTCTTCCCCTTTACACTGCTGTGTAGTTTGGGGCAGGACACCTCCCTTTCTGGACTTCCTCAAAGTCCCATCCAGAGCCAGGGTGCTAGAGGTCTGAACGAGTCCACTAACTTTGCCCCTTCTGTTCTGTTCTCTTTGAAGATGACACCAAGTTGAATCCCTATGCAGAAGGAGACGGTGAGTACAAAACCCCTTGCCTCTTTCCATAGATAGCGGTGGGCTCATCCTGAGGAGTCATAGCAAGTGAGGGAGAGGAAAGAGGGGCCAGGGTCCCAGGCCTCTAGCTGAGCAGGGGGTGTCTGGAGTCTGAGACCACAGACCCCTCAGTGGATGGAGCATGTCTACCCTGGACCCCTCTCATCTCAGCCACGAGCCTCCTGTGTCTGCTGCTCTAGAAGGAACTTGAGGAAGGAGCTGAGCCAAGGCCACCAGCAGGGGGACTTGTGGCTCTGGCCTTGCCTCTCTGTGGACCTCGCAGCTGTATGGAAAAGCAGTTTCTGCAATATCCGGTCTCCTTCCCAGGCAGGGAGCATGCAGAGTCCGCTGCCTGCTCATGGGGTACCAGAAGGTGGGCTACCACCAGGCTCAGGGAGGATGTTCCCTGGTCATAGGAAGGCCCTCCTCCCCTGTCAAAAGCCACGTCTTCGCTGTAAGGATGGACGAGGGAACACCTTTCCAGATCAAGGCTGGAGTAGTCCTTGGGAGTGCAGCAGGAGAGGCTCCTCTTTAAGGATTCAGCCTGGCGTACCTCGCAGTGGAGATGATGCCATTGTTCTGCTGGAGAGACTGTGTGGTGGGGGAGGAGCCGGGCTAGGCTCTTCCAGCCTGTGCTCCGTGCACATCTGTCACAACCCCGAAGGTCAGATCACAGTATCCCAAGCTAGGGGCTGGTGGCCAACCAGCAAATCAGCAGAGGCTAGCCTGGGGTATAAGTCCTTTCAACTACCCTACTTCATGCCAGTTGGAGGCCCCAGCATACACAGGCATGGCCTGGATACTCTTCTATCCTGGGTTTGTTTTTTCTGTGCACACGGTGCCCAGCAGAGACAGATGGGGATGGCGAGAGTCCTGATGCTCTCCCCGTCCATCGAAATCCTCACTCAGTTGCCTCCTTCCTCACCCAAGACCTGTGAGAGAAGAACTGCGTGTTTCTATTGCTGACATCCACATCCATCTTTTTGGCTCATTCCTCCATATTAAGTAAGGGAGGCAGCAAATACCCACTCAGATAATGTTAAGGAACCCTGCTTCTTAGCGGCTGACACTCACTGTGTGTCCTTACGTGAATGGCGTACCATCTCTGTGTTTCCATTACCCCAGTCATAGAAGAAAGGGTGGGTCTCGATGAGTCTCTTGTCCTTGGATGTATTTTGGAAGCTGGGAATGTTCTCTAAGAATGGACTGTGGGTGCCTCCGGAAGATCTGGCTCACCCCAGTGAGTTCGGTTGGAATGGGACCCTCTACTTCACAGTGGGCCCTGTTGTTTTCAGGGCTGGAGGTGCTCCTGCCCTCCAGCACATCTCAGTCTGGCCACAGACAGAAGCAAGGATGAATGCGGTCATTTGCTACCACAGCAATGAATACTAGTTCAGGACTCCCATGGTGCTGGGAGCGGCTCTCAGGGCTTGGCATAGCTCTGTCGTGTTCTCTACTGCATGCTAACCCCGGCTAGATAGCTATTGTCCTTGTCCTACTGAACTCAGGTCATCATCCATCCCGTGAGCCCCCAGGTCCCCTAATGTTAACTATCACATGCCCTTTGGGAGTTCCTTAAAGCACTTATGAGGCACAGGCATTTGAGGAAGCTTCCTACGACTTCTGAAGAGCAACTTCCAGATGATTCTGGAAAGCGCCTTAAAGGTGGCAGAACAGTAATGTTCCAATCATTCCCAATTCCTGCCACACCTCTCTGTGGGTCTGGAAAGGTGGGCATTCCTCTTGTCAGAGCCCAAGTCCCTGAGGCCCAGCTCGTTTTGCTCCCTGAAGCCTTCCTCTGACCCACTATCTCCACAGGCCTTCCAGACAACTCGTCCCCAAAGACCAAGGGTCCGCCCGTGCACCTGGGCACCATCGTGGGCATCGTGCTAGCTGTGCTCCTGGTAGCGGCCATCATCCTGGCTGGGATTTACATCAGCGGCCACCCTAACTCCAATGCCGCACTCTTCTTCATCGAGGTCAGTGTGAGATTTGCCTGCATCTGCCTCAGACGAGTTTCCACAGCAATGGTTCCCTTGGCACTCAGAACCTGCCTCGCCCCATCCCATCCCTCTCCTCCATCATATCTTCAGTGACCACTACCATGGTCCATCCCCACACATCCCCAGGACTGGGCACCTAGGCATCCCCTCCCTGGGAAATGGTCTATCTGCTTTCTTGAGGTTAGGAAAGCCCCCAGAGGAAGCTGATCAAAAATGGTGGCAGGTGGCTTTCCTATAACGACTTGAGGTTTCTTGTCCCCAAATTCTAGGTGTTGGTCTCATTCAGAGCCACTGTGTTTCACTGCTTCTGTGGGCTTTTTAGGTGACAGTTGACAACCCAGATGTTAACAAGGGCTATGCTCTCCGGGAGCTTGACCTGAGGATGCGGCAGTTGTGAATGTTCCAGAACTTAGTGTGAACGGTAGAAGTGCAGCTTGGGAAATGAAGCTCAGCCCTTGTCTGTGAGCCAGGGAACTCAGTAACATCTGGCTCTCATCCCACTGCTGAAGGCGTTTCCATGGTTTCCGAGGACATAAAGATGAGGGAGACACTGGCCCTGCACTCTAGTAGGTCACCAGTGGATGATCAGCCCTTATATAGCACATCACAGTGAACTTCCCTTATTGAGAATTGGGAAGGGTCATTTGGCTGGGGGAGGTGGGAGCGGGTACAGTGCATGCCTTTAATCCCAAGACTGGGAGGCAGAGACAGGCAGATCTCTGTGAGTTCGAGGCCAGCCTGGTCTGCAGAGTGAGTCCAGGACAGCCAGGGCTATACAGAGAAACATTGTCTCAGAACACACACTCCCGCCCCCAAAAGAAGAATCATTTGAGAAGGTTCCACTGGGACATCTGTCTCTTTCTGGGTTGTAAGCCCACTGACCCCATCCCCCGGAGGCCAAGGTGGTTCCCTTGGTTTTTAAAAATGAAACAGGGTCTTTCCAGTTGTTCTGAATTCTTACCCTACCTGGGTATCACCTAGGACTAATGGTGCCCAAGCCACAAGGACTTTGATGGGTGAATTCAAAGTAGGCCAAGGCATCTGCATTTTAATAAGCCCCCTGTCGATTCTGATGTGGAACCTTGCTATCTTGTCACTTCCAGAGTAGGCACCTGTGGCCTGCTTCATCACTTCCTGCATACAGCCTGTCTCTGGTCTGCTGTTGAAGCTTCTAGCTCAGTTCTACAAGCCACACGGTGTGCTCCTTCCAAACCTGCTTCTATAAATGCCACACACAGTGGTGCACGCCTAGAATCCCAACACTTGGGAGGCATGAGCCATCAGGGGTTAGGGGGAATGGGGTGCTACAAGTTCAAGGCCATCCTGGGCTATAGAGAGAGTTCTGGGCCAGCCAGGGCTATATAGGGTTTCTAGTGGCTGAGGGTTTTCACTGGGGAATCTTTTTTTTTTTTTTTTTTAAAGATTTTATTTATTAATTTTATATATGATGAGTACATTGTCACTGTCTTCAGACACACCAGAAGAGGGCATCAGATCCCATTACAGATGGTTGTGAGCCACCATGTGGTTGCTGGGATTTGAACTCAGGACCTATTGGAAGAGCAGCCAGTGCTCTTAACCGCTGAGCCATCTCTCCAGCCCTTCACTGGGGAATCTTGCACAGAAAGTGGCCCCCACCACCAGTTGTCTTTCCACAGTGAGCCCCCATTCCTCCAGCACCCTTTTGAGAGGAGGTTTTGCACGATCTCTCAGCGATGGCGTCCAAAGAGGCGGTATTCACTGACGTTGCCTCTGTGTTCCTGCAGCGGCGACCTCACCACTGGCCAGCCATGAAGTTCCACAACCACCCCAACCACTCCACCTACACAGAGGTGGAGCCCTCCGGCCATGAGAAGGAGGGCTTTGTGGAGGCAGAGCAGTGCTGAGAGCACCAGGCCAAAGACCTGGGGATGGCGTGAAAGACAAGTCACAGCAAAGAGAAGCGATTGTTCTCCCCTGGCCTCCTCTGCGCTGGTCCTGGGCCAGGAAGACAAAATGACAGTTTATGGTGCCAAAACTACAGTGTGGTCTTCAGGGTTCAGGAACACAACCGTGAAGGTTTCTTAAAGGAACACTAACCTCGCAGTTCCCTGTTTCAATGGGAAGAGGCTTTGTTTTTCTGGGTCTCTCATGGTCTGCAGCTATCACGGAGCCTCTGCTCACTGGAGACAGCCTCCTGTGCGACCGCTGCTCACTGAAGCCCCCATGGTGGTCTAGGGTCTATAGACTCAAGCACTGGGCTTCCTAACGATGGAGTCAGTGCACTGGGCTCCAAACTTTGTGGCTCTGGAAGCCTGAAGAAGGGGTCCCCTCCATCTGAGAGATCTTCTCCCTGAGGTAAGCCAAGTGAGAGGAGAGAGAAATAACCTTGGAGGACTTGTATTTTCTGGCCTTGGTCCTTTGCTTCATTGTTTCTGCAAAGGCCAGGGGCCGACATCAGAACACTGTAGCCTGCAGCTCATTCCGCGCCCTGCCCTGCCCCTCAGTTTCCACCTTGCAAGCCGGTCTTGCATGGTTGCCTGTAATAAGTGGGACCCTTACTGTGCCATGAGCCTGGTGCCTGCTTCACTCGTTGACCTGTTCTGTTGCCAATGACAGTAGTTTCCTTCAAAGGGACGGACGATTTAACTGGCTCCTATTTTTCCTTAGAGGACTCAAATTCTTGTAACCATTAAAAACAATTAGGGGGATGGGCGTGGTGGTGCACGACTTTACTTCCCGAACTCAGGAAGCAGAGGCAGGCAGATCTCTGAGATCAAGGCCAGACTGGTCTACAGAGAGTTACACAGAGAGAGCCTGACTTGAAGAAACAAAACAAATGGGGGGTGGGGGAGTTGAGGTTTCTTTGAGACACCCCTGCCTCATTGGATCCTGTTGAAGCAAGGCTGCTGTGAAGGTAGGGCGGAGAAATCTGGTCTGGGAGGGAGGGGCCTTGACCTGGAAAGTTGCCTCCATATCTCTAGTTCTGCATAGAGCTTTGCGAGCAGGGAGTTGTCCCCGCATTCAGCCTGGTTTTAAGGGACTTCCCGTGGTGGGCCAGGGCTGCTTCGAAAGAACAATGAAAATCTAGAGCTCACCCTTTTCCCAAAGAAGCATCATCAGCAAATAAATATGGCGTAGCCTCCACTCTGTCACACCTAGTGTGGTGTAAGGAAGCGCCCGGAAAGAAGTTTGAACTCCTGGGGGATCAACAGGAGGAGGGAAGGTTATAGGCAGAAGGTTATAGCCATATCCTGTGCAGAAAATTCCAGTCACTCCACAGCTGACTCATGAAAGGTCACTGACGACATGTACAACTGGAAGTATGCTGGTGTCTGCTTTGCTTCCTAAGCCAAAGGAGAAAGGCTGTGTGGGCGGGGGCAGTGTGGGCGGGGGCAGTGTGGGCGGGGGCTGTGTGGGCGGGGGCTGTGGGGGCGGGGGCTGTGTGGGCGGGGGCTGTGGGGGTGCGGGCTGTGGGGGTGAGAGCTGTGGATGTGGGGGTGGGGGCTGTGGGGATGGGGGTGGGGATGGGGACTGTGGGGATAGGGGCTGTGGGCTGTGAAAGGGACTTGAGAAAATGACAGTGGACAGGGTAGAGTACTTTTCGAACTTCTGAAGACAGCTGAGTCTGTGACTTCGGCATCCAGCCCTGTGGCTCTCTTTGCCAGTGACCAACCAGCAAGCACAGCACCAAGGCTGGGTCTGAGAGGGTTTTATAATTAGGTTTCTGCTGCTGTCCGGCAAGACAAGGCAGTGCCTCCCCTGCTATGCACCGTCAGCCAGACTTTCCACCCGATGGTACATCCAAGATGGCTGCCAGTGGCTTTTCTTCTTGGCGCCTGTGAGCATCCTAGGGGAAGTAGGTGGGGCTCTGTAAAAGTCCATCTCAGAACAGAAGGCGCTAATCTGTGAAAGTGGAGGAGTTCTCCCTGTTGTTCAGAGTGCTTGGCAGGTCTTAAGAAGGCTGTATCTTGTATCCTTAAGAGGCCATACCAAAGAAATAGCAAGATGGCTCAGCAGGTAAAGGTGTTTGCTGTCCAACCTGAAGGCCTGAGCTGGATCCCTAGGACCAACAAGGTGGAAGGAGAGAACTGACACCCACAGGCTGTTCTCTGACTTCCACACACATATACACATAGAACACACACACACACACACACACACACGACCAGAGTGGAGGCTGGGTACTCGAGGCCCTCTGCCTACCCCATTCAGCCACTCCTAGATTTGCAAACTTGTCTCTCGGGGTTTCTGATTCTAGAGCACAAGTCATATGAGCCCACTGTGAACCCCAACACCCAGGAGACCCCCATTCAATACCATTGCCGAAAATCACTCTCCAGCCATGACCCTGCTAACCAGCCCAGCAGACACTTGTCTGCTTGTTAGCCACTTGGTAACCTGGAGCCTGAGGTCAAAGACGTCCTTTGGTCACCGTGAAAGGTTCTTGGTGAACCTATAGAGACTTTTTTTTTAAGATTTATTTTATCTTCAGACACACCAGAAGAGGGCATCAGATCCCATAACAGATGGTTGTGAGCCACTATGTGGGTGCTGGGATTTGAACTCAGGACCTCTAGAAGAGCAGTCGGTGCTCTTAACCACTGAGTCATCTGTCCAGGACAGGAAACAGTCTTTAAAATTGATACATCTTGGGGTTGGGGATTTAGCTCAGTGGTAGAGCGCTTGCCTAGGAAGCGCAAGGCCCTGGGTTCGGTCCCCAGCTCCGAAAAAAAATTGGTACATCTTATCAGGCTCACTGTGTCATGTGACTCTCTCTCTCTCTCTCTCTCTCTCTCTCTCTCTCTCACACACACACACACACACACACACACACACACACACACACCACACACTTTACTGCTAAAATCATTGAACAAACACTTGGGGGATAATGGTAAGAGAATCAGGAGTTTGAGGTCATCCTTGGCTACATATCAAGTTTGAGGCCAGCCTGGGCTACATAAATCCCTATCTCAATAAAAAAGAACAGTGATAATAACATGCTGGTTGAGGCTAGAGCTGTGCTCAGCAGTCAGCTGAATTTGTTGGGACAGTGGCAGAAGCTGCCTGAGAGTCACACTTCCAGAAGCAGGGTGTTCACCACTTGAACAGACTCAGGCTGGTGGTGGGCAGAACTCGGTCTTCCTGGTTGTGGGGAAGTCTCAGACTGGCATGGAGTAGCATTCGGGGGCTGTGCCCAGACTCCCAAGCCATGAGAACACGCAGCAGCAGCATCAGTGTCATCAGTTAGAGCAGTCTGTCCTTCTCCAAGAACGCCCTGTAGGACCTACGTTCTGAGGGGTCCCTGGCTTCCCTAGAATGGATTTGTTTCTCCTGTGAATTTCCAGTGTTATAAATAAAAGTAAACTCAGACTAGTTTACAAAGCGAGTTCCAGGACAGCCAGGGCTACACAGTGAAACCCTGTTCTGAAAAACTAAAGAAAAAAAAAGACTAAAACGAAGCCATCTCTTCCAACCTTGGCTCTGTGTAGAGCGTGATGCAGAGGCCATGGAGCCCAACCCTTTGGTCTGAGGCTGCTCTCTGAGCTCTTCACTCAGGCCCTGTCCCTGGTTGTGGAGAAACAGCCTCCAGCTGCTGGTCCTGCGAGTGTCCAGGAGCAACCCCGGTGATGAACTCTTGTTGGGTTTGTAAATCCCCAGAAACCAACCTCACGCACTTTTAATCTTCTATCTAGAGACACAAAATAAATCTGAGTCAGTTGATGCTGTCACATTTCTGGATGTTTTGCGTTCAAAGAACTTCGCAGCCTTGTGGTTTTATTCCTTTGTGGGGTCCCCCCCCTCACAAAATGTGGGTTAGCAAACCAAACCAAAAGGAAAAAAAATCGAACTCCTCAGCCCAAACCACAGATGCCAAATTCCAGGTTCCAAACAAGCCAACTTATAAATAAGCGTGCTGCGAACGCCAAAGAGGAGCATGCTGGGTAAAAACTGTTGGAGTCAGACGGTGGGAGCTGGAGCCTCAGCAGGGTCGCTGTGTGACATAAGACAAGTCACTGACAGTCTCTGGGCCTGTTCCCGCCTCTATAAAATGGGATGGGCTGATTGCCAAAGAGAGACCTTAGCAACCGCCCTCACAGATCACACAGCAATTTGGACCAAAGCAAACTTTTCTCTCCCATCATCCTGACAGGGCTACCACATTGTTTTCTTTGGTTCCAGACTCTCCTGGCTCTAATCCTGAAAGTCCTGCTTTCCAGAAGGCTCTTTGACCTTCAGCACTCTCCCACCTCATTGGCCAAAGAGATAATGTTAACTTGAGGGCTGTAGTCAGGAGCCTTTCTGGTCCACATATGTCCAGATGGTGTGAGGCAGTATACAGGACCCAGCCCCACCCAGTCCAGACACAACTGAGTCAGACATGCATTTGAACAATCTTGGGAACTCATGGGAAGCAATCACAGGATCACAATGGGAAGCAATCGTACTTACAGGATCACAACCTGTTAGGGAAATGTTGTTTTCCCCCATTTCCCAGATGAAGGAACCAAGGCTCCAGTAGAGCCTTATCTAGCCATCATGTGCACCACGGACCAGATGACCCATCCTAGTGAACGAGTGACTCATCCAAGGTGACACAGCTAGTAAGACAAGACCCAAGCCCAGGTCTTCCAAATCTCCAACATAATAGAAGACTATCCTCGGGGTTGGGGATTTAGCTCAATGGTAGAGCGCTTGCCTAGGAAGCACAAGGCCCTGGGTTCCGTCCCCAGCTCCAAAAAAAAGAATCAAAAAGAAAAAAAAAAAGAAGAAGACTATCCTCTGTTTACCTCAGAACAGGGATTAAAAACATGTGGCCACAGTATAACGGTGAACCTCCTAGTCACAGGGTACCATAGAAACAGCTGTGGATTCTGACAGAACGACCCTGTCCCATGGGGATCCCCAGTTAGATGCACAGCCATGACTTCCAGTGGCCGCTGTTGGCTCCTGAAGCTGTTTGTGATCTTCCATTCATTTACACAACCCAACAATTACACAGATGTTCTTTTTTTTTTTAAGATTTATTTATTTTATTTATATGTTATTACACTGTAGTTCTCTTCAGAAGAGAGCATCCCATTCCAGATGGTTGTGAGCCACCATGTGGTTGCTGGGAATTGAACTCAGGACATCTGGAAGAGCAGACAATGCTCTTAACCACTGAGCCATCTCTCCAGCCCTACACAGATGTTCTTGATGGTGCCTCTGTCACCTCCATCTGCTCAGCAGCTGGATCACAGGAAGGAGGCACCCTGGAGGAGCCATGACTGCAGCTGCTGCTGATGACGATGATGATGGTGATGTTGATGATGATGGTGATGGTGATGATGGTGATGATGATGGTGGTGATGGTGGTGGTGATGGTGATGGTGGTGATGATAGTGATGATGGTGGTGGTGAGGATGATGATGGTGATGGTTATGGTGGTGATGGTGATGATGGTGTTCTAAGATTTATTTTTTATTTTATGAATACTATGCCTGCGTGTCATGTATGTCTGTGTGTTGGGTGAATGCCTGGTGTCTGCAAAAGGCCAGAAGAGTTACAGATGGCGTAAGCTGTCACACAGGTGCCGGGAACAGAACCCAGGTCCTCTGCTACTGCAGCCAGTGTTCTTAACCACTGAGCCTTCTCTCCAGCCCACTACTCAGCTTCTGGAAGGAGAGTCTTTACTTGAGCTGCTAAAATCAAAGAGGAATTCTCTGGGGGGTGGGGATATTTCTTTCTCTGATAGTCACAGAGCATTTTTATGTCAGGTCCCAAAGGATAGCTAGACAATTCCTACTGTTTTCCCACAAAACTAGAAAGCCCTGACTGCAGGCCTGGAGTTGTGGGATGGCTCTGTGGGCAGAAGGCACTCGCCACCAAGCCTGACGACGGCCTGAGTGCGGACCCATATGGTGGAAGGAGAAAACTGATCCTCACACAGGTAACCTCCACACACAGGCAGCAGCAAGTGCGCACACTAAATGGATAAATGTAGTTTAAAATTTATTTAAATTTCATCGGCTATTCCCAGATCTTCAGGTTTGACTCTTTACTCTCCTTCAGTCTGTCCTTTGTAGCCACCTGGCCATGGCGTGTCCAAAATGGGTGAAAGCCATCCTGCCCAGCTAAGCTGAGAAAAGCCAGGAAACCCTCAAAACAACAGACTTGGTTCCTTCAGTGGTCTGCTCTGTGGTCTGCTCCAATTAGATTCGGTTTTATTTTGTTTATTTATTTGTCCATTTTCTTTTATTGTTTGTTTGGTTGGTGAGTTTTTTTGAGGCAGGGTTTCTTTATGTGGCCTTGGCTGTCCTTAAACTCACTCTGTAGACCAGGTTAGCCTAGAACTCTGAGATCTGCCTGCTTCTGCCTCCCACATCCTGGGACTAAAGGCATAGGCCACCACCCCCTGGTTAGATTCTATTTTTGTTTTTATTTTTCTGAGGTCCTAGGGAGAGGTCTATGCTTTGCCAGCAAGCTATGTCTCCAGCCCTAGTCACCATCTTGAATCCACTCACAGAGATACACTGCTATCTGTCGACCCTAGCCTTCACTCAGTTCTCTTAAGGAATATCAGGAAGGCCCTCCTCAAGGCCAAAGGGTTTCCCCCAGGGTCTGTCCCTTCCCCAGGGCTCCACAGCTGCTGACTCCTCTCCGTTCCTTGTTCTTCCCCAAAGTCTGCCATGACTGAAAAGCCTGGTTACATTCAGCTTCCTCCGCCCCAGAGCAACCAAAAGTGAACAGCTCCAGGCAATAGTGAAGCCAACATCCTCCAGCCTGAGGCATGATAGAAAGACAGAAATTATTGGGGACCTGAGGTGTCTTAGGTTTTTATTGCTGTGAAGAGACAGCATGACTGTGGCAAGTCTTATAAAGGACAACATTTAATTGGGGCTGGCTTACAGGTTCAGAGGGTCAATCCATTATTGTCATGGTGGGACACGTTGGCGTGCAGGCCGACATGGTTCTGGAGAAGGAGCTGAGAGGTCTACATGTTGGTCCACAGGCAGCAGGAGACCGTGTGTCACACTAGATGTAGCTTGGGCATCGGAGACCCCAAAGCCCACCCCCACAGTGACACACTTCCTCTAACAAAGCCACACCTACTCCAACAAGGCCACACCTCCTAATAGTGCCACTCCCTAGGAGCCAAGCATTCACACACACCAGTCTATGGGGACCATTCCTGTTCAAACTGCCACATGAGGAAAAGGAAGAACACCTCACCCTGGCAGTCTGAAGCTTCTCGCCAACTGAGAAGCTAGAATCCTAGCATTTGCTGTAAAAGCTGCTGATGGGGTTAATATTCCCTTCATATAGAGATATTTAACATTAAAGCAGTCTGGGGTCTGAATATATATGGCCTTAAGTAAGGCCTCATTGCTTACCTCAGACATCGCCTGATACATAAACGAATACTGTTATTCCCTGCATTAAGGGCTTCATGGACCCTCCTTCTACAGAAGCTCAACTTCCCAGACAGGAAATGGATTCTGCTTCAGCTTCTAGAGTACTGAGGTCCCATTGTTGGGTGACCCATGTGCCTAGCTAGGCTCTGGCCCTCTCACCATTGGGTGACCTCATGTGGCTAGGCTCTGGCCTTCCAAGAATAGTCTTCTCTCATCATTGGGACACAGAGCTTACAGACTGGAACCTACTGTTTTCCAGCCTACAGAATGGCTCTCTTATCCAATCTCCAAACCTTGGGGCTTTCCACAAAGGAGACTGAAGCCAGATGAAGAAACTTGCCTGGGATCACAGAGCATGTGGAGAAATCAGAGCGGGGGTTGTAGGAGAGCCAGCACTTGCCTCTGAAGCTACAGGGCCTGACTTCCATTCCTAGTGGTTAGCATTCTGTCTAAGCTCCGCCCCACAGTTACCTGGCAACAGCCAAGTGTGCCTAATGCCATGGAAGGAGCGTCTTGCCCCCTCCTCACTCTCTTGTTCTTCTTGCTCTCTTTCCCTCTTCCCCGTTTGTCCCTTCTCTCCCCATTCCCCTCCCCGTCTCTCCACGTTCTCAAGAAAGGCCTCTATTTCTTCTCTCTCTCTCTCTCTCTCTCTCTCTCTCTCTCTCTCTCTCTCTCCCTTGCTCTGCCCCTTCTTCTCCCCCCTCCTTACTCCCCTCCCCATGCCCTGAATAAACTCTATTCTATATTATACCATCGTGTGGCTGGTCACTCAGGGGAAAGTGTTAGGGTTCCTGGTTTGATCCTGGGTTTCGGCATCAATGTTAGGTTTTAAATCTCAGGCCGTGCCCGGACAGAATACACCCAGACACCATGGTTCCACGTGGAGAGGTTTAATGAGAGAAGAGTAGAAGAGGGGAAAGGTGACCAGTGTACGGGCACATTGAGGTGGGAGATGGGGAAGGGGACAAGAGCAGGGAAGAACAAGGAATAAGAGAGAAGTAAGAGGGGTTGGGGATTTAACTCAGTGGGTTCCGCCCTCAGCTCCGGGGGGGGGGGGGAAGAGAGGAGTAAGAGGAGGAGGAGGGGCAAGCAGCCCCTTAGAGTGTCAGGCACAGCTGGCTGTTGCTAGGCGACTGTGGGGCGGAGCATACCTGGCTGCTGCCAGGTAGCTGTAGGGGTGGAGCCTATACAGAACACCAACAGAAAGGATGTCTCAGCATGTGCCCACAGAGGCACCCCTTTTCTCTCATACCTCACCACGCCTCCACAGAACATATCCCCCTCTATCTTTTCATAAACACATCATTAGAGACTCAGTATCTCCATCTTACTTTTAATATCAGTTTAGTGAGATGAAGGGATTCCAGCACCAGCTACCCCAGGTTTCCGGGAAGGTCAACACCCCTTCAGTGTCTGGAACCCACGCACCCCTCTAAGCACTGGCAGCCATTTTTATTGTTACTGGCTTAGTACACTCATCTGTTGGCCCAGGGTGGAGAAGGGATTTTTCTGGTGCTTTCTGTTCCGTCTTCCAGAGGGAGGAGTTCTGCTCACCACAGAACTATATACATCTTCAAAACACATCTGTAAGGCTGAAGCACGAGGATCATGAGTTTGAGGCAAACCTGGCTACAAAGGGACAATAGTGAGCTTCTATATCTGAAAAACCTCTCTCTCTCTCTCTCTCTCTCTCTCTCTCTCTCTCTCTCTCTCTCTCTCTCTCTCTCGGAGGAAGATAAGGCACTAAGCTGATTTTTCTCTTTCAGTTACATTAACCATTACAAATTCCTTCTAGAGGCAGGTTAGTCTGGGGTGCACCTCAGTGGGAGAGGCTACTCTAGCGTTCGAGCCTCTGGGTTTGAGCCTAATCAACAGTAAATACACAAAACACATTAGCCTAACACAGTAGCTAAATGACACTTGGCTTGTGGCGGGTGCTTCACGGGAGAAGGTAAATGAGTGTAGGCCCAACATCTCTTCTCCTTGTCAGAGCAGTCCCGCCCCCACCCACCCCCGTGGATTTTATAATGAGAAGAAACGGGCTGGAGAGCCTCCAGGCTCTTTCAAGGTCACAGAAGGAGACGCAGTGATCTCAGGTGATGCTTTCTTGCCTGAGGTATGTTTGGAGGGGCTCAGGATGCGAGAGGGCAGGGTAAGGCGTGGAGCCTGGCTGCAAGCTCCTCTTATCCTTAGGTGAAGGCAGAACCAGACTTGGGACCGCCCCCTGCCAGTTTTCTGATTCTTGGACAGAAAATTGAACCTCAGGTCCTCAGCACCCAAATACATGACTCATAGGCAGTGTGCTTCAGAGAAAGGGGCGCACAAAACCAAGAAAGACAGAGCACCGCAGTGGACAAACCCCTTGTTAGTATTCCGTCTAAGCTCCCACAGCTACCTGGGAACAGCCAGGTATGCTCCGCCCCACAGTTGCCTGGCAACAGCCAGCTGTGCCTGACACTATAAAAGGGGCTCCTCGCCCCCTCCTCTTCCTCTTACTCCCCCTTACCCCCTCTTACTCTTTGTTCTTCGCTGCTCTTGACCCCTTGCCCACCCCACCCCCTCCACCTACCGATGGTCGGCCTTTCCTTTCCTCTTCCTCTCTCATTAAACCTCTCCACGTGGAACCATGTTGTCTGGGTGTGTTTTGTCCAGGCAGGGGCCAAGATTTTAACAACAACACCCCTCCTTTCTGTCCAAGTTCCAGTTTCTGGGGGAAATGTCCTGCTGTGAAATAAACACAGAGGAGGGGGAAATGGAGGGGATTCCTGTCCTGTCACTAAGATCAGGCACACAAAGGTTATCATGCAGGCCCTGTGAGGCAGACCTCCAAAAAAGCAGACCTCTTCAGGGTCCCCTGAGATTCCTCCTCTTCCCGCTCGCCTCCGATAACTAAAGGAAGACCTGTCCCCATGGTCACGCCTATCTTCTGTCTTCATTTTGCCCAGCTGTTTGGATTTGACAAGTGGCAATTATAAGAACCTACATGCAGGTGGGTCTCGTCAGCCTTTGTCTCCCACACTCTCTTCGGAGCTCATCAGTCTGGCAACGGCAGCGCCCCACTTCTGCCATTGCCCCCTACGCTTAATCAAAGGATTCCTCTGTAGAGCTTTATAGCTCTCAAAACACTTCCACACATTCAAGTCTTAAAAGACAGGGAGAGTGGGAGTGCCCAGGTGCAGCTGCGGGAAGGGTGTGGCAGCGAGGGAAGGGCGTGGCCTCGAAGGGTGTGGCCATGGGAAGCCTCATCACTGACTCTCCAGCTTGAGCGCACGTGTGCTGCAGAATTCTGCACACAGGCAATCGTACTTTCTATGGATGTTGTTTTCAAAGCACCTCCCCATTGCGGTGTCTCATTGATCATTGATCATCCCAGGTTTCTTTGGAAGTCGACAG
This sequence comes from Rattus rattus, assembly GCF_011064425.1. NCBI lineage: Eukaryota > Metazoa > Chordata > Mammalia > Rodentia > Muridae > Rattus > Rattus rattus. The sequence continues at coordinate 56,467,777 of NC_046162.1, forward strand.
GGTATGGATTGGCTTCCTGCCTTTTTTTTTTTAATCTTATTAATTTTGTGTACCTTGTGGGTATGTGTATAGGTGCACATGTGCCACAGTACATGTGGCAGTCAAAGGACAACATGCAGGAGTCTGCTCTTTCCTTCTGCATGTGGGCCACAGGGATTGAAGTCCAGTTGTCAGTCAGGATTTTCAGCGGCACTTCAACCCACTGAGCCATCTTGCTTGCCCACCATCCCACAGTGCAGAGAGTCAAACAATGGCCTTTTATATGCTATGCTATACGGTTTAAAAGAAGAAGAAAAGGAAAGAAAAGGAAACATTGCCAAGGGTTGGATAAATGATTCAGCAGTTAAGAACACTTTGCGTTCTTCCAGAGGGCCAGAGTTCAGTTCACAGCATCCACCTTGGGCCTGTCATACCTGTAACTCCAACTCCAGGGTATCTAATGACCGATTATGGTCTCTGTGGGCACCCACATACGTGTGTGTGTGTGTGTGTGTGTGTGTGTGTGTGTGTGTGTATGAGAGAGAGACAGAGAGAGAGAGAGAGGAGAGAGAGAGATCTTTATTTAAAAAAGGAGAAAAAGAAAGGCACATGCTGTCATCCCAGCACTAAGAAGGTAAAAGCAACAGGATGAGGAGTTCAAGACCAGCCCCAGCTACATATTGAGTTCACCATGAACTACACAAGACCCTGTATCAAACAAAAACATCAACAGACATTGCAGGATTATATGGTGCATGCCCATAATCTGAACGCATAGGGAACTGAGACAGGAAGATCTCCTTGACTTCCAGGCCAGACTGGACTACAATGTGAGAGTCTTTTTTAAAAAAACAATTTAATACCATGGAGCCAATGAAACGTTCTGGGGTAAAGGTGCTTGCCGTCAAGCCTGAGGACCCGAGTTTGATCCCTGGGACTCATATGGCGGAAGGAGAGAACCCATTCTACAGAGTTGTCCTCTGACCACCACGAGGCACCCACACACGGTATGTATGTAAATTTACACATACACAATTAGAATAAATTAGTAAAATAAACAGGATGATTTAAGAAGGGCATTCTGTGTCTTGCCTAAGGACATCTAGCTAGCTACCGGTGAGGCCGGGACTTGAACCCTGGACCTATGCTGATTTCCGGTTTTACCCCTGAGATCTCATTAAGGCAGAGGTGAGAGGCACAGGTGGCAAACCTTCACCACACCAGGCCTTGTCTCTGCAGCATCTCTGGAAGGCAGAGCATTGCTTCTATACGTCCAGAAACGAGGGAGGAGGGCCTCACTACTCCATGAAGCAGTATTTCCCAGTTTTCCAACTAGTTACTAGATTTTTTTTTCCTTCTTCCAAGTAAAGTCTGTTCATTGTAATAGTTCACACTGGCTTCTAGGAAGAGACTCCCTAGTGGGTCAGGCAGGGTCCATTTCATGGGTAGGACCCTAATCTGCATTCATGCCACCCTCGTTGTGTGTCCTGCTTACCCGTTTAGGGAACGCTTGCTTGCTGGTGTGACTATGGGGCCACAGCTGTAGCAAATGCCTGACCTTCCATTCACAGAAAGGCCTCCCACTGCTGAAAGGTTAATTATCTGCATGCTGAGCTGACAGGCTCCCATCTGGCAGGGGCTGAATGCTGAGTCTTTAGGAAACACACACACACACACACACACACACACCAAGAAAGGCAAGTTTCTGGCCTGGCTTTGACAATCCCTTCAGCTCCTTTAGAGGTAGGAGGAACCTGCTGGGGTGGGTGTGGGGGAGGAGAAGGAGTAGAGAGGAGGAGAATCTAGGATGCTGTGAGCTCACTCTCTTATTGCCGCACTTTCTCCTTCGCAAAATGGCAGGGCCGCTGTGCCAGCTGGATCCTGAAAACACTCCCAGGTAGGCAGAGCCCAGAGTCCCAAGACCGCCTCTGAAACCGGCTGCCTGCTCATGGGAAAATGTCCAGCCGGAAAACAAAAGGTATACACTGTCGGGAGCCTGCTGGAGATTTCGCCTCAGCGTTCTGTATTCCGAGCCGAGCCCTCCACTTCCGCAGCCCCTCACCTTGACAATCAAGCTGCAGACCCAAGAACAGCTCCAGCCCACAAGTGCCAGCGCCAATCCTGTCATCACCCCTCCCCTCCTTGCCCCTTCTCCTCTGCACTCCCGATCAAAGACAATGAAAGAGGACTGGCCTGGTGCCTCTTGACTGCAGTTTTAGGAACTGAGAACTGTAGGCAAAAGGGTCAGAAGTTCAAGGTCAGCTTTATCAGCGACATGATGAGTTATAGGTCAACCTGGGCTACATGAGACCCTTTCTCAAAAAAAGCCAAACCAAGCAAGCAAATAAAAACAATAAAAGGACCTGGGATGGAGGTGGTGGCTCAGGCCCTTAGTCCCAGCACTCCCAAGGCAGAGGCAGGCAGTTCTGTCTACAGAACGAGTTCTAGGACAGCCAGGGCTACACAGAGAAGCCCTGTCTCAAAAACCAAAACCCAAAACAAAAAACCAACCCACAACAAACAAACAAGCAACCCACAAACAAAACATTTCATTTGAAAATAACAGAAAAGGAATGTTTTCTAGAGGTTTTAGTTGAGAGTCTGGGCTCCCAAAGCTTTCCAGTGGGGCCACTGCAGTGTCTGAGCCTGCAGTAGCTGAGGAACAGGGTAGCCATTGCTGGGAATTACAATAGCGGATTACCCTGAGGTCGGATAACCAGTTCAGGCTCGCACTAGCATCACCCATTGAGTACTGTGTGCCAGGCCTGTGCGGGAGCTCCAAATCCTTGCACCAAAGTTGGAAGCCGGAAATTATTCTTACTGCCATGTAAACTGGGTTCAGAAGATTTATGTCACAAGATCACACAGTAAGACTAATGGGGGAGTTTTCTATTCCGTCCATCCTTCTCTCTTCCTCTTGCTGTCTGTATCCAACCCTGGATGTGCAAGCACTCGAGTGTGTATGTGTGGGTGTGGGTGTTCTAGTGTGTGTGTGCCTGAGTGTGTGTGTATGTGTGTACGTGTGCTTGAGTGAGTGTGTGTGTGCCTGTATGTTTGTGTGTCTGTATCTATGTGTGTCAATGTGTGTACTTAAGTGTGTGTGTACCTGTGTGTGTCTGTGTGTGTGCTTGAGTGTGTGTGTGTGTGTGCCTGTGTGTATTCTCAAGTGTATGAATGTGTCTGTGTATGTGCCTGTGTGTGTCTGTGGGTGTGCTTGAGCGTGTGTGTGTGTGTGTGTGTGTGTGTGTCTTTGCCTGTGTGTATATGCGTGTGTACACTCAAATGTGTGTGTATGTGTGTGCCTCTGTGTGTGTCTGTGTGTCTATGTGTCTGTATACACACAAACAGCCTTGGGGGTCATTCCTCAGTGACTTCCACCTTGGCTGACTGGCCTGGAATTTTCTGAGGTAGTGTATGTAGATGAGGCAGTCAACACTTCCAGGGACCTTCTGTTCCCACCGCCCATCTGGCCATCCTTGCGATTACAAGCACAGGAACTTTTTCTTGCTCACTGGTGAAGCTAACTCAGGTCCTCATGCTTGCCAGGGAAGTGCTTTACCGGTCCCCATTGCTGGGAATCGAACCTATGGCCATGAGCATGAGACTGGTTTACTGCCCTCCCAGACCTCAGAATGGAAATTTAAATCCAGGTCTGTCCTGCTTTTTTTTTTTTTTTTTTTTTTTTAAATTTTTTTTTGATAAAGTTAAATAAAAATTTAACTTTCTAAACCATAATTTTCTAACATTTACAAAGGCCCCAGAAGCTGGTATGTGAATGAACTTACACCCATCACCAAGATACCGCAGCCATGAACAGGGGCTGCTCTTGTCGCAGCTCTGTCCACACATCCTCAGTCACCATGTTGACACACATACTAGACACCATGTCATTTCATTTACAAATAGCTCAGTGCACATCTCCAAAGGATAAGGACACACTTCAACCTCTCTGAATTACGACCAGACTTGAAAGTTTACCAAGGAAAGTCCCCATTGTTCTTTGAAGCAGACAGATTATGCAATTCATGTCATCCCAGAGAGGAGTCGAGCAATTCCTCAGCTCCGTGGCGTGTTAGCACAATGTGGTCACTACTCAGTCAGTGTCTGCTGAGTGCAGCCCCGCAGCCCACAGCCCTGTCCACCTAGCCACATGGAACAGCCGTACTCTTCACATTATCCCCCTGCCCACAGAGGAAGCGAAGGGAAGACTCTGTCTCTGTCCATCTCAGAGGGGATCTCTCACACTGATGGCTGGACACTGTCTTAGGTGTGCCCAGTCTAACACCGACATTGACTGAATGCACCTACTATGTGCCAGATGCTGAGCTAGGCATTTCCATATGTTCCAATGCACCTACTATGTGTCAGATGCTGAGTTAGGCATTTCCATATGTGCCCACAACATAGCATGTATGTTTTTAAATGTTGACTCAATTTTTTGTGGTTCGAGTTTCCACTTGACTAGAAATTTCATCGTACATTTGAAATGCCATGGAAGGCAATAAACCACTTTAGGGCCAAAACCCTCAATTAGTGTTAAAGAAAGTATGGGTATGGATGTACATGTGTGTGTGTGTAAACCACTCTGAGAGTCATCCTGGACTGTAGGACTCATTCAGGTCTGGCATCCCAAATTCAAGTTCCTCAGTAGTCCTCTCCCACTTCTGTGCTTCAGGGTTTGTAGACAAGAAAGGAGGGAAGGAAGGAAGGGGAAGGAAGGAAGAAGGAGGGAGGGAGGGAAAGGTAGGTGTATAAGGCACGGGGTAACAACTGGCTTGGCAGACGTGGAATATCGAGTCAGGGGAGCCCAGATGGACTCCACACTGATGAGCTTCAGTGGTGTATGGGAAACAGGAACTAAGAGGACACTGGACAGGACAGCAGGGGACACAGGATATTCCCAGGACTCTGTGTGTTCACTCCATAGGCATGCACAGATCTTGGTGCCGCACACTCAGTGGCTCTCCAGCTCCTGGTGATGGCCTTTACCAAAGTGGCTGGCTTTGCTCTTGTCTATTCTGTGACAAGCCAAGGTGGGCCAATCTCTGTCTGTCCTGTTCGGCAGGGCCCCTGGTGCTGGCGAAGAGACAGCTGGGCTTGCTGCTTTCTGTGCCTCTTGCAGAAGAGGGTTTGCTCATTGTGGTTTCTGCTGTGGAGAATGAAAGGGTGACGCCATATTGGACAGAAGGATCACATCTGCTGGGGACAGACAGTATGACTGCTAACAAACATCTGTGGGAGCTCTAGGAAGAGAGGTGCAGGGACAGAAACAAGGTGTCTTCAGAGCTCTGGAGGGTGGGCTGTGGGGAGGGAGGGAGGGCTGTGGTGGAGGGAGGGCTGTGGTGGAGGGAGGGCTGTGGTGGAGGGAGGGAGGGAGGACTGTGGTGGAGGCAGGGCTGTGGTGGAGGGAGGCAGGGCTGTGGTGGAGGGAGGGGGGCTGTGGTAGAGGGAGGGAGGGCTGTGGTGGAGGGAGGGTGGGCTGTGGTGGAGGGAGGGAGGGCTGTGGTGGAGGGAAGGTTGGCTGTGGTGGAGGGAGAGCTGTGATGGAGGGAAGGTTGGCTGTGGTAGAGGGAGGGAGGGCTGTGGTGGAGGGAGGGTAGGCTGTGGTGGAAGATGAAGGGAGAAATAGGTATTGGCTTTAAAAAAGCCGGCTGGGGGGTTGGGGATTTAGCTCAGTGGTAGAGCACTTGCCTAGCAAGCGCAAGGCCCTGGGTTCGGTCCCCAGCTCCGAAAAAAAGAAAAGAAAAAAAAAAAAAAGAAGCCGGCTGGGGCACTTTGTGAAGACCTGATCAGGCATGCTAAGGCCTCCCACTCAGGAAGAAGATCAGCAGAATTGTCACAGGTCTAAGGAATGCTTTCCTGGAACAGTAGAGAGCATGGATTGCAGTAGAGGAAGGATGGAGGGCAGGGAGAGAGAGAGGCACAAGGCCCTGAGTATACTCTACTACACTTACTGGATTTTTTTCTGCCCCCCTCAGACAGGGAGCCTTGATATAAGCCCCTTCCTGGCTCTCAGCATCCTGGGTATAGCCACGCAGGACACTTGTTTCTTATTTTCCAGTGCTCAATATTTGTTGGTGGAGGGCTGTCTCGATGCTTTAGAGAGATAATGCAGCCCCTCTGTGGGGCAGTGGGAAGTCAAACTGGGCAGCCAAGGATGTTTTAATGAGAGCACCTGCTTGTCAAGAGACTGCATATGCAGCAAGAACATCTGATGGCAAAAGAACGAGGGGGCATTAACAGAAGTAATGGGAGCAGGGGCGGAAGTGGATGCGTGGGAAAGGCAGTGAGATGGTGTTTTAGGTTAGGACAAGGCCACTAAAAATATCTGCCCAGCAGCTGGACACACAGAACGCCAGCTCCACTAACCTTGTGGCCTGGGAAGGTCCTACTTCCATTTCTGTTGTGATAAAAGATTCCGACAACCATCTGTTTAGGAAAGGAGAGGTTTCTTCTACTTACAATTGCAGGTTATGTTCCATTATTTAAGGGATGTCAAGGCAGGAACTTAAAGTATCACATCCACAGCGAATGCAAAGAGAGAATAGGCCGGCTGTCACCTCTCTTTATTCTGCCTCCCATAGCTCAGGACCCCCTGCGTAGAGAATGATGCTTCCCATAGTGGGCAGGGTCTTTCAACCTCAATTAGTAATCAAGGCAACCTCCATAGACAGGCCTATATAGGCCATCCTGATCTAGAAAATTCTCCAGTAAGATCTCCTCCCAGAGGTGACAGAGAGATGGTTCAGTGGTTAAGAGCCTGTGTTATGGGTTACTCTTGCAGAGGACCCAAGTTTTGTACCCAGCACCCAAGTCTTTTACAGAAAATACATTTTACAAAAGATTCGTTCTGAGAAGAGTCAAAGTGTGTCAAGTTGATGGTAAAAACCAAGGCAGGAGCCATGCTAGCAGTCATTTCAGGAGACTACGAAGGCACCCATGAGAGCAAAGACAAGAAGCTTTGGGTGGAGCCTTGAATCAGCACTGATGGGAAAAGAACAATGGGGAAAGAAAGAAGAGACTCAAGCAAGTGCAGAGTCAGCGCAGGCAGGCAGGGGTGGCTTAGGCCAAATGACCCCAGGATGCCCCAAAAGTCCAGTGAGTAAACCTGGGCTACTACCCAGCAACAGCAAGAGAGCTCTCAGAGGACACAGTGATTAGGCGGTGGGAAGGCAGGATCCAGATTGTGTTGGTGAACAAAGAAGTGGGTGGGAGGGTTGAGGAAGCCAAGGAAAACACTCTGGGAAGGGCTCGGGTAGGATGGGGAGAAGAAAAGAGTCCCACTCCAGATGGAGGTGGGGCCGAGGGGAGCCTGTGTGCAGAACGGCAGAGACAAGAAGGGGTTTGTAAGCAGAAGAGGAGTCACAAGGCACTGATGGCATTTGATGGTGCAGAGAAGGTCCCAAGGCAGGAGAACGCACAGTCAGACTGACGATAGCTTAGCACATGCCCAGCTTGTGTCAGAACCTGGGTTTCAGCCCAGAACTGCCACAACAATAGAGTAAAAGTGTGTAGATCAAAGGAGTCATTAATTCAGTGAGCATAGTAAGTCTCTATATTTGAGAAGTGGAGGGCAAGCTACACAGCGTTAGTCTGTGTTGTTTTCTCTCGTCTTCATAAAGGACTTACTGTTTCTACTAAAACACAAGGAACTTAAGTGGGTCACCCAAGATCACGGTGATGGTTTACATATGCTTGGCCCAGGGAGTGGCATGATTAGAAGGTGTGGCCTTGTTGGAGGAAGTGTGTCACTGTGGGTCTGGCCTTGGAGACCCTCCTCCTAAGCTGCCTGAGGATGCTCACTCTGTTCCTGGCTTCCTTCGGGTGAAGATGTAGAACTCAGCCCCTCCTGCACTATGCCTGCCTGGATGCTGCCATGCTCCTGCCTTGATGATGATGGACTGAATCTCTGAACCTGGAAGCCAGCCCCAATTAAATGTTGTCCTTTATAAAACTTGCATTGGTCACGGTGTCTGTTCACAGCAATAAGACCCTAACTAAGACAATCACACAGCTGGGGATCAATTAAGAGAAGTCATAGACTGAAGATGCAGTCCCGTTGATAGGTGCTTGCCTAGCATGTGTGAAGCCCTGGGTTCGATCCCATGTACTGCATAAACTGAGCACAGTGACTCAAGACTGCGATCCCAGCCCTTGAGAGATAGAGACAGGAAGATTGGCAATTCAAGGCTATCCTTGGCTACATATTGAGGAGCCCAGCCTGGGCTACATGAGACCTGTCTCAAAAAGAGAGAGACATATTAGGTACCAAAGATCCAAAGAAGCAGGCTCTTGCCCTCACAGCCTTGTGACCATTATCAGTAGACTGGGCTCCACTCTACTAACAACATGTTCAGAAAATGTGCACATAATAAAAATATGCCCGGTAGTTCCAAGATGGCGTCGGCGGTGCTGAGTGCGTCTCGAGTCTCTCGGCTGCTGGGCCGGGCCCTCCCACAGGTAGGGCGGCCCATGTCGAGTGGCGCCCACGGCGAGGAAGGTTCAGCTCGTATGTGGAAAGCCCTCACCTACTTCGTGGCGCTGCCCGGGGTGGGAGTGAGCATGCTCAACGTTTTCCTGAAGTCGTGACACGAAGAGTTCGTCGCCTACCCCCATCTCCGCATCAGGGCTAAGCCCTTCCCCTGGGGAGATGGTAACCATACCTTCTTCCACAATCCTCACACGAACCCGCTTCCGACCGGCTATGAAGATGAGTAAAGAGAACCTGGCCCTTCGCCCAGGTGACAAGGGACCACAGCACTGATTTGGACCCTTACTCTTGTGTGTGGACCACGAAAGCCCATTGGATGCTCAGCTCATCTTTCCTTTATCAGATGGTGACCATTACTTTGCTCCTCCATCCCTTTGCTCATAAGAGGAGATGGCTTAAATAAATAACTTGAACTTAAAAAAAAAAATGCCCAAGTTCAGCTGGGGGAAAGGAGAGGATGCACCACGGGGAGAGGAGGTGACGTTTGACCTGTGTCTGGAAAGACCAGAAGGAAAAAGTTTGCTGACAAGTGAGAGGCATTCCCAACAAATAGGACTACTGGGCACAAGCCTGAGCCTCTGGGAACTGTGACCAATTCACTGTTCCGGAACACAGGGTAGGTGTGGCTGGGTACAGGACGGCAGTGTGCCAAGGTGGGGGTGGAGGAAAATGACACACTGTGCCGAAGAATTGTAATGTTTTCCCTTGATCAAGCAAGGAAAAAGTATCAGATTTGCACTCTAGGGCAAGAGCGCTGGAGGTCTCCTGGGGACAACATAGTGAATGAATGAAGTAAGAACTATGGGAATCCAAGGAGCCAGAGATGATACAGTGTGGTAGCTGGGGCAAGAAGGGATGGGCGGAGACATTGACATTTGCAGTGCAATAGAGCATGGATATATATGTTCATATATGTGGGCATATATGGGCATACACAGTGTGTGTGTGTGTGTGTGTGTGTGTGTGTGTGTGTGTTTCATACACACAGTGTGGTGGCTTGAATGAGATATCCCCCATTGTCTCAGACACTTGGCTCTCGGTGGTATTATTTGGGTAGGTTTAGGGGGTGTGGCCTTGCTGTAGGAAGTATGTCACTGGGGATGAGCAAGTCTTCAGAGCCTTGTACCATTCCCAGTTCACTCTGCTTCCTGCTTGGGGTTCAAGACGTGAGCCCTAGCTTTCCAGATCTAGTCACCAAGCCTACATAGACACTTACCTTTATAAGGTGCCTTGCCTTGGTCATGGTGTTTTATCATAGCACTAGAAAAGTAACTGAGACACATAGATACTCACGTATGTAAACATACATGTGTATGTACACACACATATATACACATACACACCTACACATATACATCCTATATATACACACATAGTATGAAGAGAGTATTGGCCAGCCTCAGAGCCTCACTTAAGCTGATGTGGTTGGTGGCTCAGTCCTGTAATCTTAGCAAAATTGTGAACCGAAGCAAAATGATTGCACAGAGCTCAAGGCCAGTCTGGACTGCAGAATAAGATCCTGTTTCAAAACAGACAGCCAGACAGACAAACAGGCAGGCAGCATGATTCCCAGGTCTGGCTTGAACAGAAACAAGATGGGGGAAATGTTTGGCAAGTTGGGGAAGAACAAGTCCTGGATGCTCAGGTTGGGAAGCCTAGGGGTGTCCAGGAGGGAGTGTCGGGGTGAGCCCATGGGTGGAACTCATGGGAGAGGCAGAACTGTGCAAGCCGTCATCACAAGACAGCTACGCAGCCACTGGTGGGGTGAAGACAGCAAAGCCCCCCCAACACGCATACACACACACACACACACACACACACACACACACACACACACACGCTGCCCTGCAGTGGCATTTATGGGGTAGGTGGGAGAGAAGAGCCTGAGAAGGATGTGAGAGGAGGAGGAGGAGGGAGAAAGGAGAAGGAGGTCTTCCTAATACATAGAGACCCGGGGCCACGGGAGGAGATGCTGCTGAGAACTAGACCAGGAGACTCCCTCACTCGCCTGCTTCCTTAGAGAGAACAGCTATCCTAGGGAAGGGGAGAGCAATGGGGTCTCTCTCTTCTCCCCTCTCCCCTCCCTTCTGACCCCCTCCTCTCCATCCCTGCCCTCCCCTCGCCCTGCCCTGCCCTTTCTTCTCTCCTCTGTGCTCTGTTTGCTTGACTCTTGCTGTAATAACCAATGTATTCACGGAAAACAAAACATGGCGTTTAACTAAAGGCAGAGAGTCAGACGGGCCAAACGTTTCCATTGTGAACTTCAAAACGAGGAGACCATCCAATATGATCACACTGTCCTTAAAAGACATTCCTTTGATAATAATCATTAAACTGTTCTGTTTACCAGAAATGCTAACAAGGAAAATAAACAACAGGGCCATTTAGGAGAATTTCAAAATTGAAGTTTAAACCAGGAGAGAGAATAAGAACAAAAAAGGAAAAAAAAAACCCACATAAACATTGCAGACCTCGGCTGCTCTTGAGTATTCTACTCTGACCAGTATTACATAATTCCCCACAGATATCTATCTCAGATGCTAAAATTCACAGTGTGTGTCGCACTTAAGGGATAGAATACTGAAAAGAAAACAATAGAGCTGGGCGTGGTGGTGCAGGCCTTTAATCCCAGCACTCGGGAGGCAGAGGCAGGTGGATCTCTGCGAGTTCAAGGCCAACCTGGTCTACAGAGTGAGTTCCAGGACAGGCAGGACTACACAGAGAAACCGTGTCTCAATGCACCACCTCCATCTCCCAAAGAAATAAAGGAAGCAAGAAAGGAAAGAAGGAAGGAAGGAAGGAAGGAAGGAAGGAAGGAAGGAAGGAAGGAAGGAAGGAAAAAATTGTTCATAACAAAAGTTATGAAAAAAAATTCAGTAATGAAATTTATATTAACAGAGTGATTTATATTAACGTGTAAGAGATGGGGGAAGACTTAGACAAAACTGAACATCCCTTCAAGACGTTTTCAAAAACTTTAAAAGTATTTTCCAGGGCTGGAGAGATGGCTCAGTGGTTAAGAGCATCAACTGTTCTTCCCGAGGTCCTGAGTTCAAATCCCAGCAACCACAAGGTGGCTCACAACCATCTGTAATGGGATCTGATGCCCTCTTCTGGTGTGTCTGAAGACAGCTACAGTGTATTCATATATAAAAATAAAAAAAAATATTAAAAAAAAAAAAAAGTATTTTCCAGACAATGGTGGACCAAGCCTTTAACCTCAGCACTAGGGATGCAGACGCAGGTGGATCTCTGAGTTTGAGGCTAGCCTGGTCAAAAATAAACAAATAGGTAGCTAGATATACACACAGGCAGATAAAACTTTAAAAATACCTATACTTATTATTTTCTTATTTATGAGGATGTGTGCTCCTGTATGCCAGCTGTGTGGGTGCCCACAGCGGGAGAGGAGATCATCAGACTTCTTAGTCGAAAGCCGCGGTGTGGGTGCCCAGAATCAAACCCTGGCCCTCTGCTAGAGCAGTTTGTGCCCTTCAACTGCTCCCTGATGCTGTTATTATCCAAAAAGAAAATAAAAGGAAAACCTGAAGAGGAAGGGAAATGGCTAAGGTTGGAGTGTAGAGGTCAGAGGTCATCTCGCAAGAGGTTCTGGGGTTCAAATGCAGGTCAGATTCTACAGCGAAGGGCCATCACCTGCAGAGTCACAGTATCGGCCCCTTATCAATGATATTTGTTTGTTTGATTTTGGTTTTTTCAAGACAAGGTTTCTCTGTTTAGCCCTGGCATCCTGGACTCACTCTGTAGATCAGGCTGCCCTCGGAACTCACAGAGATCTGCCTGCCTCTGCCTTCTGCGTGCTGGGGTTAAAGGTGTGCACCACTGTCTGGCAAAAATGCCATTCTTTTTTAATAGATGACATGACTTTATATCACAAATCTCAAAGAATCCACAGATATATTCTCCAATAAAATAATTGAGCCAACCAACGTATAAAATCTACACCCAGAAAGCAAGGAGCTGGGGCTGGTGCTCGGGCATCTGGGAAAGAAAAAAGAGAAGAAAGTCACCCACATTGTTACATTCCCTCTGTGTTATAACAGAAGCTGCAACTTAAAGGAGGTGTCTTGTCTTAGACTCATTTTTCACGTTCATAAAAGAATGTCCTGCCTGGATTGCACTGCTGGAGTGCGTGTGTGTGTATGTGTGTGTGAGTGCATGTTCATGTGTGTGTGCATGTGTGTGATGTGTGTGTGTGTGTGTGTGTGTGTGTGTGTGTGGCGTGGTGTGCATGTTCATGTGTGTGTGTGTGTGTGTGTGTGTGTTCATGTGTGTGTGCATGCATGTGCATGTGTGTGTGTTCTTGTGTGTGTTGTGTGTATGTGCATGTGTGTGTGTGTGTGTGTGTGTGTGTGTGTGTGGTGGTGTGCATGTTGTGTGTGTGTGTGTGTGTGTGCATGTTCATGTGTGTGTGCATGTGGCGTGGTGGTGTGCATGTTCATGTGTGTGTGTGTGTGTGTGTGTGTGTGTGTGAGTGCATGTTCATGTGTGAGTGCATGTTGGTGTGCATGTGTGTGTGTGTGTGTGTGTGTGTGTGTGCATGTTCATGTGTGTGTGCATGTGGCCTGGTGGTGTGCATGTTCGTGTGTGTGTGTGTGTGTGCATGTTCATGTGTGTGTGCATGTGGCCTGGTGGTGTGCATGTGTGTGTGTGTGTGTGTGTGTGTGTGTGTGTGTGGCCTGGTGGTGTGCATGTTCATGTGTGTGTGCATGTGATCTGGTGGTGGTGTCACACACCTTTAGTCCCAGTACTTGGGAGGCAAAGAAAGGCAGATCTCTGAGTTCGAGGCCAGTCTGGTCTACAGAGTGAGTTCTAGGACAGCCAGGACTACATAGAGGAAACCCTGTCTCAAAATAACAAAACAAAAGTATTAAAAGAGAGCTTAGGGACTGGACAGAGGGCTCTGTGGTTAAGAGCACGGTTCGCTCCGTGCATATGGAGGTAAGAGACAACATTTTAGGAGTTGCCACAGGGCTGAACACTGAATGTAATTAAGATGATGAGTTTTATACTATGTGTACTTTCCCCACTACAAAAAAACGGTTAATATAAAACCACAGACAACAGTCATGTCTGGGATGGAGGTCGGTCGGTCGGCGGTGCAGCTGGTGATACAGACTCTCGTGACTCCCCAGATGTGCTGGCGTTTGCTCTCTTGGCTGGCCATTAACTCAGCCATATTCAGTTTACTGCTCTTTTTTTAAAGCTGTTCTTTCTCTGAGACAAGGCTGTGCAGCCCGGGCTGCCCTGGAACTCCTGCCCCATTTCTCAACACCCCCTTCCTGCCTGGAATGCAGAGAGTACAGGTGGGCATGGCTCGGCCAGCCTCTGCGTACGTCTTTTCCCGTGTTATTCAGTACACCTGCTATCTTGCTGCTGCTATGTTTGTCTCTTTCTGTGTTTTTGTTGTTGTTTTATTTGTTTGTCACTGAGGCAGGGTCTCACTATGTAACCTAGGCTGGTCTTGAACTCACAGAGATCCTCCTGCCTTTGCCTCCTGAGTACTGGAGTTAAAGATGTATCCCACCAGCCTGTTACCACTTATTTATCCATCCATCCATCCATCCATCCACCCATCCACCCATCCATCCATCTACCCATCCACCCATCCATCCATCCATCCATCCACTCATCTATCCACCCATCCACCCATCCACCCATCCATCCATCCATCCACCCACACATCCATCCATCTACCCATCCATCCGTCCATCCATGTGTGTGTGCCCAGAGAGGGCATGGGACCCCCAGGACTGGAGTTACAGACTCAACACACTGATCTTAATCCTGCAAAGGTCCTATGTGAATACAGCAGCCTGAAAAAGACATTTTCAACGCCATGGAGCCGACAGCTCTGTACATATTAGACCAACTCTTCCTTATGTGCTCCCTGACTAAAGGAGAACCCATCCCCCCTCGGTGCTCTCTCTGGTAGAGCCTCAAGAATGCTCCCTAGCACCTACATAAACAGCCACTTTGTCCTCTGGCAGCATTCAACCCGTTTGCTACCTCTGGTTTGTTTTGTTTTGTTTTTTTCCAAAGATACATAAAACACAATCAAATAAAATAGCCTGTCATCTGTCACGAGGAAGACATTTCTAGGCTAGAGTACCAAATATCTGTACTCTTATTTTAGAAAGTGAGTAGGGCTTGTTATCATGGGACTTCTGAGAGATGCATGGCTGACCCACATAGTCACAACACGGGCCTCCAGTCGAGACCTTGGGCTTCGTGGAAGAGCTTAGTGATACTGTGAGTAGCACTGGCAAGGCCTTGAGTTTTTTTCCCCAGGACAAACAAAAGCACAAAACTGTTTAGATCACCCACCGTCTTTGCACCCAACAGGATTACAAGACAATACCAAAGACACCAAAACAAGCTGAAACAAAGACATTCATTATACGGATTTAAGGACACGTGCAAATATCGGCCCCCATGCTTCCTGTTGTGTCCTACAGATTAATGGTTGACAAATTGACAAATCCCAGCATCCACACAGGGCAGCCCACAAAGCTCAATAACGCCGGTTCCAGCCATTGAGAGATGCTATCTCAAAAACAAACAGCAGGATAGTGCGGTGCACGCCTTTAGTCCCAGCACCGGGGAGGCAGAGACAGCCAGATTTCTGTGAGTTGAGTCCAGCCTGGTTTACGGAGTGGAGTTCCAGGACAGCCAGGGCGACACAGAGAGAAACCCTGTGTCCTAAAACTAAATAAATAAACAAAAGATAGAAGAGTCACAGCCTAGCTAGGGCTTCCCAATAAAGTTATCTCAAAAACAACTAAAATTAAACCAAAGCCAGCCTCTCCAGGGCTGTTTCCTCCGTAAATTGAGGATGCTGTGTATCTGAGTCAGGGCAGAGGTGGCCAGTTTTCTGCCCTTTGGATGGCACCCCATCAGGAGAACGTAATTCTTACACAGCTCTCTTCTGCCACCTGCTGGACAGGATGCCGCGTACAGTTCTGAGCTGAAGCCTACAGCCACACTCCCTCTGGTAGGGTGCCTTGTTTACTTAGTGGTTTCAGCCAATTAATGAGAAGTATTGTTTCCCAGGTTTTCCGTCTTACAGAGTTTCTAGCTTGTAATTCATTTCAAGTGAGTCAGGGCTGAACTTTGCCCATCTGGAAATGAATATTTTAACAGTTTTTCCCGTGCTGGAATATTTTGTTTAATACTTGTCTGGTGTCTTGCAGCAGCTATCCTGCCAAGTTGACTCGAAGAATGTGCTTTAATAATTCACAAGGACAGAAGGAAACTGTTTAAATTCTATATTGTTGTTTTGACATAGGGTTTCATAATATAGACCAGACTGACCTTAAGCTCACAGCAACCCTCTTGCCCCAGTTTCTCAAGCAATGATATTACAGGCAAGCAACACCACACCCATCTTTAAATGATCCTTGAAAGGTTTCCAGAGCTTGCCCTAGTGGTTCAGCCTACTTGGGAAGTGGAGAGAAGAGGCTCGGGGGTTGCGGGCTAGCCTGGGCTACATTGTGAGACTCAGCCTTCAAACCAACAAGAATTTCTGAAATGCCCTTCTTCTTCTTCTTCTTCTTCTTCTTCTTCTTCTTCTTCTTCTTCTTCTTCTTCTTCTTCTTCTTCTTCTTCTTCTTCTTCTTCTTCTCCTCCTCCTCCTCCTCCTCCTCCTCCTCCTCCTCCTCCTCCTCCTCCTTCTCCTCCTCCTCCTCCTCCTCCTCCTCCTCCTCCTCCTTCTTCTTCTTTTTAAATTTCTTTTTTCCATTTCCTCAGAAAAGTAGGGTAGGACAATCTGAAGACCAGCCTGGGCTTCATAGGAAGACTGTCTCAAAAAGAGGAGGGGAGAGTAAAAGAAGGAAGGAAGGAAAGAAGAAAAAAAGAAAAAGAGGGAAGAGAGAGAGAGAGAGAGGGAGGGAGACAGAGAGGGAGAGAGAGAAGTCAAACTGACTTCCCATGTGGCTGGACTACTTGTATCCCCATAGCAACAAATGACCTTTCCCTGCTGGTTCCCTGTCCTCCGGCCTTGTGTGTTATCAGTGTTTGGCCAGTTTAGTAGGTGTAGAGTTGTAGATTGTATCACATTGTCTAACTTTGCTGTCCTCTCCACCCCACCCCCCCGTGTGTGTGTGTGTGTGTGTGTGTGTGTGTGTGTGTGTGTGTTGCACACGTGTGCGTTGGGGGATATTTGTTGATGGGATGTGTGCATGTGTGCACATGCTCATAAAGAATCCATGTCAACGATAGCTCTTTTTCCTCCGAATCTCTCCATCTTTATTGTTTGAGGGAGGATATTGTTGGCATTCCTTCTAGGTCCTGCCCCACCAGCCAGGCAGGCCTGACTCACTGTAAAAGGGGCCGCTTGCCCTCTCTCGTTCTTCCTCTCTTCCTCTCTTCCCTTCTTAATCTCTGTCCCTCTGCCTTCTCTGATTCTACTCCCTCAACACCCCTCCTCATGCCCTAAATAAACTCTAGTCTACATTATACCGTCATGTGGCTGGTCCCTCAGGGGGACGGGATGCCCTAGCATGGGCCGCAGAGACCCCCCTTTTCCCACACCATACCAAGACTTCCCCAAACATATCCCTGGCTTCTTTCTCTTTTTTATAAAACACAACAGGTATCTCATTAAACCTGAAGCTTGTGGGTTGGGCCAGGCTGTGTGGATGAGCTTCAGGGATTTACCGTTCTCTCCCATACCCCACCCCCAGCTTTTCATGGGATCCTAACTCAGATCCTTATGATTGCAAAACAGGCATGGTTTGAATCGAATAAGTGCCTTAAAAGTAAATATTTTATAACATATGACATAGATCTTTTTTTTTCTTTTTTCACGTTTATTTGCCATTTGTGTATCTTCTTTAATGAGGTGAGTGTCTGATCAGGACTTCTGTTCATTTTTAATTATACTGGTCATTTTGTGGATTTTTGTTTTGTTTTGTTTGCGGGGGGGTGGGGAGGAGAAGGTGTTTCATGTGAGTGTGTGTGTCTGTGTAGGTGTGTGTGTCTGTGTCTGTATCTGTGTGTGTCTGTGTATGCAAATGTGTGCTCCTGTGCACACACTTGTGGAAACTAGAGGTCAAGGTCAGAGGCCCTCTCTTGCTGTCTACCTCATTGTCTGAGACAGGGTCTCTCAGTGAACCTAGGCTAGCCTGGACGGCCATCTAACCCCCGGGATCTTGTATGGACGCTGGGACCCTCTCATGCGTATATAGCAGGTGCTTTTCTCTTTCAGCCCTCTCCCCAGACCCCGGGTTTTGTTTTTTGGTTATTTTGTTTGTTTGTTTGTTTTTTGAGACAATCTTACATGATCTCGTGCCCTTGAACTCACTGTGTAATGGAGTCTGACCTTAGACTCCGGCCGCTCCTGCCTCCACCTACCAAATGTTGAGACTACAGGCAGGTGCCTCTGAAGGGACTCTAGACAGACTGAGCCTGGCGGGCATGGCTCCGGCAGGCCTTGCCTTTCCCCCACTCCCTCTGCCTTGCTAAAACCCATTAGATTACTTTCCTGAAGCTGCCACCAAGGTCTGTTCCTTAATTTGGTCACTTCCTCCTCCTGAGTTTGACTATCAAGGTCCAGCTCTCACAGGATTGAAGTCCAACAATCAAAAGGAACTAATTAGCATGCACAATTATAATCAAACACCTCCTCCTAACATGGAATTTACCTTTTTTTTTTTTTTAAAGAATTATTTATTTATTTCAGGTATAGGATAAAGTGTCACTGTCTTCAGACACACCAGAAGAGGGCATCGAATCCCATTACAGATGGTTGTGAGCCACCATGTGGTTGCTGGGAATTGAACTCAGGACCTCTAGAAGAGCAGCCAATGCTCTTAACTGCTGAGCCATCTCTCCAGCCTGGAATTTACCTTTTATAAACTGCTATTTTCCTATGGCCACATCTGTCTTCTTCATAGGAATTTTCTGGTCCTGTCACTATCACTCCCCCAACCCACCAAACCACCCCCCCCCCACAACAAATACTCCTTCCCCCTCTCCCCCCTCTCCCTTGTCCTTTGTCTCCTATCTGTGTCTCCTCTCTCTCTCTCTCTCTCTCTCTCTCTCTCTCTCTCTCTCTCTCTCTCCCTCTCTCTTTTAAAAATTTATTTTACTTATATGAGTACACTGTTACTCTCTTCAGACCAGAAGAGGGCATCGGATCCCATTACAGATGGTTGTGAGGATTTGAACTCAGGACTTCTGGAAGAGCAGTCAGTGCTCTAACTACTGAGCATCTCTCCAACCCTTGTCTGTGTCCCTGGCCTTTGTCTCTCTGGGGCAAATAAACCTCCTTTGTGCTGAGAACTTGGTCCCGGGGTGTCCTGAGCCTATACCATCCCTTACCATGGCCACACCCAGCTAGTCATTTCTAAGGGTTTTCATTTTGTTTTGTTGTTTGGGTTTTTTATTTGTTTTGGAGACATAGTCTCTCTAAATAACACACTCAACTCCTGTGTTCCATAAATTTTAAAATAAAACTACCTGGAATTGTGGTACCTGCCTGTAATTCGAACACTTTGGGTGCAGAGGCAGGAGGGACTTGTGAATTTGAGGCCAGCACAGTTCACGTATTGAGATGCAGGGCAGTTAAGGCTACATAATGAGACCCTGTCTCCAAGAACAAACCAACTAACTGACAAACAGAAGTACTTTCCTTCCAGAATTCCCACTACAGTGCTAAGATATAAGATGGATGGAAGGATGGATGGATGGACGGACTGCAAGTTTGGCTCCTGAATACCCATTACCTCAGTTTAGCTGGAACTGGAAATAGAAAGTTATAAAATCCAAACCCTATATTTTTCTAAAAATGTATGTTGGGAAGGGATTCAAAGTCAGGAAAGAGCTTGGGAAAGCAGACGATACCCAGTGCCCACTCACTGCTGTGTTATTTGTCCCACTGCCTCGTGAGTCCCCAGACAGCTGTCACTGGCCTGCTGCATGTTTTAATGTTTTCACTTACTGCCTCCCTTCAGTTTGCAATGACGCTCATTTAAAAATATCCCCAATACTTCCCTGCCCTTTCCTATCTTCCATTTGTGGTAATGTACAGCAGAGCATACTTGGAATATTTTCCTAATAGATAAACACTTGGGCTTCGGAGCGAGTTTAGAAACCCCTGACATGAAAGGGCAGAAAAACATAAATCTCCCTTAATCTTTTTTCTCTGTTTGCTTTGAGACAAAGTTTTTCTGCTTAGCCCTGGCTATCCAGGGACTCAATTTAGACCAGGCTGGCCTTGAATTCAGAGATCTGCCTCCTGAGTGCTCGGATTACTATCACATTACAATTATAACATGATATACTCAGTTATAATACTATACTCTAAGGTTCTAAATGCCACAGTCCTTGGTTCTATGCACCCTTGTGTGTTTATGTCGTTATTGTTGTTGTTAGAATATAACTTCATTGACTATGATGCTGCTACATCTTGCTAAATCCACTGCAAACTGAAACTATAAGTTCAGGGCTGGAGAGATGGCTCAGTGCTTTGGAGCACAGGCTGCTCTTTGGAAAAAAAAAAAAAAAAAAAAAAAGTTGGGGATTTAGCTCAGCAGTGTTCCCTAATTTCAAGGCCCCCAGGTTGGTCCCACTCAAAAAAAAAAAAAAAAAAAAAAAAAAAAAAAAAAAAAAAAAAAAAAAAGCCTAGGTTCAATTTCCAGCACCCACAGAGCAGCTCACAGCTGTCCTTAATTCCAGCCCCAATGGATCTAACGCCTTCTTTGGCCTGTGTGAGCACCAGGCACGCACGTGGTGCACAAGCATACATGCATGCAAAACACCTATACACATATAAATTAAATTTAAAGAAAATATAAGATCCAATTTTGGCTTTAAGGGCTGGAAGATGGTTCTGTGTGTAAAATGTTTGTCACTCGAACGTGAGGCCCTGAGTTGGATCTCACTACCTCTGGGATATGGTACACGATAGGACCAGTGTAAGTACAGGACACCCCAAGACCAAGTTCTCAGCACAAAGGGTTTATGTGCCCCAGAGGGACAAAGACCAGGGAATAAGAGAAAAAGACAGGAAACAGGGGATGAGAGAGAAGGGGAAAGGAACAAGGGAGAGGAGGGGAAGGAATATTTGTCTGGGAGGGACAAAGGACTGCCTCTGGGTGGAGAGGAGACAGAAGTGGCCCATAGGCAAATGGCATTTTATAAAGAAGGGCAGGGGTTGGGGATTTAGCTCAGTGGTAGAGCGCTTGCCTAGCAAGCGCAAGGCCCTGGGTTCGGTCCCCAGCTCTGAAAAAAAGGAAAAAGAAAAAAATAAATAAAGAAGGGGAGATCTCTCCCATGTTAGGATAGACCCCCCATGTTAGGATGGATTGCCTAATTTTGATTGGACATGTTAATTAAGGTAGCCAAAAGGGATTTTGATTGTTGGACTTCGACCCTGTGATAGCCGAACCCTGGTAGTCAGCCTCAGGAGGAGGAAGTGACCAAATAAGGGAATGGACCTTGGTGGTCAGCTTTAGGAATGCAATGTAGGTTGGGGATTTAGCTCAGTGGTAGAGCGTTTGCCTAGCAAGCGCAAGGCCCTGGGTTCGGTCCCCAGCTCCGGGAGGGGGGGGGGGAAGGAATGCAATCTAAGCTAGGAGTAGTGTGCATGCCTTTAATTCCTGCACGTGGGAGGCAGAGGCAATCAAATCTCTATGAGTTCAAGGCCAGCCTGGTCTACAAATCAAATTTCAGGACAGCCAGGGCTATGTTATACAGGGAAACCCTGTCTCAAAAAACAAAAATAAATAAATAAATAAATAAATAAATAAGAACAAAGAAAGAAGAGAATGTAACCTAATGGTTTTTAGCAGGGCAGAGGAAGGGGGGAAGAGCAAGGCCTGTCGGAGCCATGTTTGCTATACTAGAGCCCACTTAGGGTGCACTTGAAACCTTCATGCTAAAGAGGCGAGGATAGCAAAATCCCTGGGGATCATCGGTCAGTCAGCCTAACCTGTTGCTGTAAAATTCAAATAAATAACTTTCTTCCCCACCCCCACCCCACCTCCATCCTCCGCACTAGATCCCGCACCACAGTGCCCCATGACATCTGTTTAATATTTTCATCTCAGTCAGCAAAACATCTCACCCACTTTGCTCCGTCCCATATCACACTGCTGATGGCTACTCTCTGAGCCTGGCAACAATCTCTTTACACGTCTAGTTCCCAAGGCAGGTTGTCACCATGCCAGACATACACATCCCAATTCCGTGGCAGCCCAGTGTCTCCAGCCACCATACTCTCTTGAATTCAGTTAAATCGCCACATGAAAGAACACAGAACACAATAACCTCTAATGAAATTGATAAGATCTAATTGCCCACTAGACATACAAAGCCCTGTGCACATCCAACCCTTAAGAATATTCATAACAACCTATAAATGTGCAGAGAGGAATCTTAACATCCGTCTCCATGTTCTCTCGGCTGCTTCTCCACTCCAGTCTCCTTCTCCTCTCTAAAACTTTTCTCCCAATCATCCTTCCTTCTCGTCCAATGACAGGCTTCGTCCTATCCTGTACCTGCCTTCACCTGTGTGATGACATCATCCTACACTAACTCACCTGTATAATGACATCATCCTACACCAACCTATTGGTGAATTATAGGCCAGTGGGAGAACTGTGTCCAAAAACAACGTGGATGGGACCTGAAGAATGTCAACGAAAAACAGAAACACACATGAGTACACACACATAAACAAGCATGCACACAAAACACACATTTAATATGCTTTTTTTTTTCTATTCTTTTTTTCAGAGCTGGGGACCGAACCCAGGGCCTTGCGGTTGCTAGGCAAGCACTCTACCACTGAGCCAAATCCTCAACCCCATTTAATAGGCTTAATATGTCAAATATCACAGCTTAACCATGCAACGAAGTGGAAATTTCTGGTTTCTTTGGAGACTCTGTTGTGTCGTGTGGTACTTTTCTGGAAACTGCTTCATGAGAGGATGTCTTTGCTGAAGCAGACATGTGGGAAAATACTTTGCTGAAAACAGACATGTGGTGTTTTCTTGAAGCTGCCTGGGAAAAGGGCGTGTGATGTTTTGCTAGAGCAGATGCATGAGAGAACAGTGATGTCTGGAAAGGGGTAAATATAACCCAGCAAATGGTGGATGATGGTGTGTAGCATTGGTTTGCCTTGCCGCTTTTTGCTGGTCTTCCTCGGGCTTTGCTGACGCTGGTCTTTGAAGACGCTGTGGCATTGGTTCACCTTGTCTTCCTTGCTGACCATCATTTGTCATGAAATGCATCAAAGAATTTCTGGTAGTGTTTCAGCAGCTAGGCCAGCTCCCCAGTCTCGGACCAATTGGCAGAGCCTGGAGGTTTCTTCTGGATCTAACTGCCATTTGTGTGTTTGCAAGTGGATCTAGCTACTACTGCTGATTTGTGCAAAAGATTGGGATTGCCCCCCAAAAATTATTTCTAAGCAGGTCCACATCCTCTTTTGCCCTCTTAACCTTTCCTTTCCACTACCTCTGGTGGGCGGTGGGCTAGAAGGGAGGTTAGAGCATTTAAGAACCCCACTAAACTAGGCTTTGTCAGGTATTAGTCTACAGTGCAGCATCATTCGTCGGCCTCACGCCTGTTTGGCTAACAGGACGCTGTAGATCCGTGTCCAGCAGTTCAGCGTCCCCAGACACAGCATCACAATCAAATCCAGCTCACTGGCCCAGGGAGGGGGAAATCAAATTTCAAAACATTACGGTTTCTCCTGTCGGCCTGTTACTCTCATGCATCTTAAAGTTAAATAACCCAAAGTCCAATCAAAGTATGTCAGCGACTCTCTATGTATTTTTCCAACTGTCCTATATAGGTCACTTGTAAATACTCAGTAATACTATTTTGAGTATCTAGGTAAAGATTATTTTTTAAACTTTTATTTATATGTATGTATGTATGTATGTATGTATGTATGTATGTAATGTGTATATAGGTGCTCAGGAAGGCCAGAAAAGGGCAGCAGATCCCTTGGAGCTGGAGTTACAGGAAATAGAAGTTACAGGATATTATGGACCACCAGCTGTGGGTTCTGGGAACCCAACTCAGATCCTTGGGAAGAACAGAAATGTTCTTAATGGCTGATCCATCTCTGCAGCCTTGGGTTGTCTTGTTGATTTGTGTTTTCAAGGTACATGGACCTCAACCTTAATACTTAGCCCAGATTGGCCTTGAACTCCTGATCCTCCTGGCTCTGCCTCCTAACTGTTAGGACCACAACTGTGTACCGTCATTGGGTTTCATGGGGGATGGAGCCTAAGGCTTTGTTGTGTCTGTGAAGCAAGCATTCCACCGACCGAGCCCCATCCTCAGCCACCTCCACACTGTTTCGTCCACTCAGCCTCCTGAGCACGCGCTGGCTGGAGCAACACTTATAGAAATGAGAACGTGAAAGCTGGGGTGTGAGTCCCGTTTTCCCTTCTTTATTATTTTACCTTGTGTGATACAGGGCGTTGGAAACAGGACTTCACACTTAGCTCCTCAAACCACTGACATACATCCCAAGCCCTCTCTTTACTCTTTTTTTTTTTTCCCTCAGATAGGAGCTCACTAACCGGCCTTAAATTAATTTTATAGTTAGGCACGCCTTGACTTTACAATCCTCCTGCTTCATCCTCCCCAGGAGCTAGCATTAGAGGCCTGTAGCACCAGATCCAGTCTTCCTGCCCTCTTTTGGCTGTGCAGTGAGCTTAGGGTTCCCGGCTTTGTGAGCTGTCACCTGTTCTGGAGTAGGCATTAGTGACACAGCTGTCTTTGAGTTATTTCTGCTCCTGTAAGTAACCCAATAAAACGCCTTGGTTCATCAAGCTGGACTTGGGCAGTATCTGTACGTTGGTCTGTCATGGGCTCCCTATCTGGGCTGAGTAGACAAATGTGTTTAGTCTCCCCCAGGAAAAGTTTTGTCACACAACAAAAACACATGGAATTCTATATCAAATTTTTTGGAAAGCTACTATATTGTTTTCTATATCAATTGTACCTTTTTACACTCCCCAGAAATAATTGAAAGACCTCGGATTTCTCCACATTCTAGTCGGGCTTTTGTTTGGTTGTCGTCATTAATGATTTTCGGTATGTGTGGTGTGTGATTGTATAAGTGCGTGCGTTCGTGAGTGTGTGCGTGTGTGCGTGTGTGCGTGTGTGTGTGCGTGCGTGTGTGCATGGTCCCCAAGTCCGAAAAAAAAAAA
Source organism: Rattus rattus (assembly GCF_011064425.1). Classification (NCBI taxonomy): domain Eukaryota; kingdom Metazoa; phylum Chordata; class Mammalia; order Rodentia; family Muridae; genus Rattus; species Rattus rattus. Next base: position 56,492,437 of record NC_046162.1, read on the forward strand.
AAAAAAAAGATTAAAAAAAAAAAAAGAATATCTTCTGTGCTGGATGGATACATCACCTGTCAATTAAAAAAAAAAACAAAAACCAAACCTATGGCCCATAGGAGAGGGTAGAGTAGAAGGTGGAACATTCAGGAGGCAGAAAGAATTCTGGGATAGAGTGAGGAATGCAAGATTTGTCCGGGGAAGATGTGAGGAGTTGGACACGTGGTACTTGTCCACATGGCAGAATATAGATTAGAATAAATTGGTTAATTTAAGTTACCATCTAGTAAGAGAAGAGAGAGAAGGGCCTAGCTATATGACCAAGGTATTTGTAAGTAAATTTTAACTTTGAGTCTTAATTCTGGAAGCACGGGCTGGGAGGAAAAATCAGACCCTAAATTCTTCATTTGACTCTTCAGGTTTAATAGCAAGTAGAGGCTTGTGTAGTGCACCATTCCTGAGATGAAACACTCTTTTTGTTGTTGTTTGTTGAGTCAGAGTCTCTTTGTAGCCGTGGTGTGGTGGACTGAATAGGTTTGACCACCATGGACATGTGTTTCAATGTTTGGCCATAGGAAGTCACACTATTAGGACGTGTGGCCTTGTTGAAGCAGGTGTGGCTTTATTGGAGGAAGTGTGTCACAGTAGAGGGTGGGCTTTGAGGTCTCCTATGCTCAAGCTAAACCCAGTGTGACACACGGTCTCGTGCTGCATTCAGATCAAGATGTAGAAGTCTCGGATCCTCTAGCCCTTTGTCTGTCCGCACACTGCCATGCTTCCCACCATGGTGATAATGGACTAAACCTCTGAATCTGTAAGGCGGCTTAATTAAATGTTTTCCTTTACAAGAGTTTCTTTGGTCATGGTGTCTCTTCACAGCAATAAGACCCCAAGACACATGGCTATCCTTGAACTAACTTCCTGTGTAGACCAGGTTGGCCTTGAACTCAAAGAAATTTCCCTTCCAAATGCTGGGATTAGGAGCGTTAGATACCACACTGGACACTATTGAACACTATTAAAAATGAAATTAAGTTTTTAAAATGCATCCTAAATGGGCACAGTGGAGAATGGCTGTAATCCCATTGCTTGGGAAGTGGAGGCAAAGAATAAGTTCAAGGCCACCCTGTGTTTACACAGAGAGATACAGGGCGAATCGTGAGGCTCAAACTCACACACACACAGACACACAGACACACACACACACACACACACACACACAGACACACACACACACACACAGAGAGAGAGAGAGAGAGAGAGAGAGAGAGAGAGAGAGAGAGAGAGAGAGAGAGAGAGAGAAGCCAGTCAGTGGTGGCACGTACTTTTAATCCCTGCACTTGGAAGCAGAGGCAGTCAGATCCCTTGAGTTTGAGGCCATCCTGGTCTACAGAAAAGAAAAAGGTAAGGGAAACAATTAAAAGGAACAGTGCCCTTTCAGCATAATTTGAACAGAAAAAAAATGGAAACAAAAATTTTAACTTACTTTCTGTGTACAGGTGTTTTGCCTGTTTGTGTTTCTATGCACCACACCATGCGTGTGGAGACTAGAGACAACCTTAGCATTCTTCTTCTGACCTCTTGAGGAGGGCTGTGGTGTTTAGAGAGGACCTTTCACTGGCCTGGAACTTTCGATAACTAGCAATCAAGCTCCAATGATCTACTTTTCTCTGCCTCCCCACTGATGGCATTCTATGTACATACTCCATGGCAGCTCTTTCTACATGGATTCTCCTGACCAAACCGAGGGCCTTATATTTGCAAGCTAAGCACTCTACTAACTAAGGGAGAGGTTTTCAACCTTATGCTGTTACACCCTTTAACACAGTTCTTCATGTTGTGCTGACCCCCAACCATAAAGTTATTTTGTTGCTTTTTGTCTTAATTAGGGTTTTATTGCTGGGAAAGACAACATGACCAAAGTAACACTTATAAAGGCAAACATTAGTTGGGGTTGGCTTACAGTTCTGGAGGTTCAGTCCATTATCATCATGGTGGGAAGCATGGTAGCCTGCAGGCAGACATGAGGCTGCAGAAGGCAACAATTCTACATCTTGATCTGAAGGAAGCCAGGAGGAAGATCTGTAATTCCTTACTGGATGGAGCCTGAGCATAGGAGGCCTCAAAGCCTGCCTACATAGTAATGCTCTTCTTCCAATAAGTGGGAGGCCACACCCACTCCAATAAGGCCACACCTCCTAATAGTGCCACTCCCTAAGGCCAAGCACTGAAGCACATAAATCATGGGAGCCAAACCTATTCAAACCACCGCTCTACTTCATAACTATAACTTTGATAGTTCTGAATCATTATGTAATATCTGGTACGCAGGCTATCTGGTATGTGACCCCCCCAAAGGTGTAGTGACCCACAGGTTGAGAACTGCTGTTAAAGGTATCTTCCCCAGCTCCTTGTGGGAATTTTTAAATGAATATTTTCATGGGGAAACCTGCCTGTTGGTCGTTTGGTTGTTAATGTTGGTGACTGAACCCAGAGCCTCACATAACTAAATACACACTGTGACACCAAGCTACACTCCTGGCTCTCCTACAGTTTTAATCAAGCAAACATGTGATGTTCCTGCCTCTCAAGTATCCGCATTATGCAGCACGAAAACGGCTGTTCTTGAATAATTTATCCTCACACTGGAATTTAGCACAGAGCTGTAGCCAAGAGTGAAGAGGATGATGTTCAAGATATCAATAATAGATGTTTATTTCGTTTAAAAAAATGATTGCAGCAGATCTTTCCTCCTACCTAGGACGTGGTAGAAAGCTAACTTCCATTTGGATTCTTGAAAGATTCCGAGCCTTGACTAAAACACCACCTCGTCCCCCAGGGAGATTCTTTTTGTATGTGTGTTTGGCAGGCTACCAGTGTTGTGTGTCAAAACTAGGAAGAGGGGTTGGGAATTTAGCTCAGTAGTAGAGCGCTTGCCTAGCAATCGCAAGGCCCTGGGTTCTGTCCCCAGCTCCTAAAAAAAAAAAAAAAAAAAAAAAAAAAAAACTAGGAAGAAACAACCACACAGTCTATTCACCTGAGAGGAGGACCTCACAGCAGACCAAGTATGGATAGCACCAAAGACCAGTTTGGTGAACCAGTGAGTTTTATTAGGAGCAGAAATGACTCACAGACAGCTGTATCACCAAAGCACTCCAACACTGGTGACAGCTCACAAAAGCTGGGACCTGCACAGTCTGCAGACTGGCTGAAGAGTGTCCTTTCCAGGTGCTTCAATTAATTGGTCTGAACCCCTTCTGGGCAGCTATGCTGGTTTCCATTGCTTCTAGACAGCAAGTGTAGTCTCAGAGAGGTCTTTGCTCCTTGTCTTGTCTAAGAAGGATTCTTAGCTTTTATGGTTTACTCTGGTAGGGCGGGGCCTAGTGAATCTGGTCAGTTTCAGGGACTTCCTGAAGCTATTTTGAGTTGTTTCCCTTCCTAGTTAAGGACCTGCCTTCAGGATGGAATGTTTTAATCCTTGGACTCAAGAGAAAATAGTTATAAGACACCAAGTCAATTCACTGTTTCAAACTCTATTTGCTGGATGGAGAGATGACTCAGTGATTAAGAGCATTAACTGCTCTTTCAGAGGTCCTGAGTTTAGTTCCCAGCAACCACATGGTGACTCCATAATGTGATTTGATGTCCTCTCTCCTGGTGTGCATGAAGACAGTGTAGTTATATATATGTAAATTAAAAACCACAAAACCCACAAAAAAAACCCTCTATTTTGATATTGTCTTCAAAAGGTCCACAACCTAACTGGTTGTACATAAGGCTGGTATGTAAGTAACCATAAGTCAAGGTCATATTGAAGGGGCTCTGGCCAGCTCAAGTGTGGCTACCATGGCTTTGGCAAGCTTTGGCTTCTCTCCCATTCCCTCTGACTGCTATAAAAACATTAGATTATATTCCTAATGTTAGCCACCAAGCTCTAGTCTTTTGTTTGGCCATGTTTTCCTCCTAAGGCTGATAACCGAGGTCTAGCTATCAAAGTATATCAAATCCCCCTTTGGTTCACCTAATTAATATGCCCAATCAAAATGTCCCTGTATCCTACTTGATTCTAAACATCTTTCCCTTTTCTTCTCTTCTTAAAAATTATACCTATGAGGTGGGGAGATGGCTCAGTGGTTAAGAGTACTGACTGCTCTTCCAGAGGTCCCGAGTTCAAATTCCAGCACCCACGTGGTGGCTCACAACCATCTGTAATGGGATCTGATGCCCTCTTCTGGTGTGTCTGAAGACAGCTACAGTGTACTTTACATATAATAAATAAATAAATAAGTAAATAAATAAATAAATAAATCTATCTTTTAAAAACATTACACCGACAAGGTCATTTGCCCGAGTCAGAATGTGCCACTTTAGCTTTCTTCCCCAATTAATAAAGGGTCGCTCTGTAAACACAGGTGTCTGAGTGTGGTTTGTGCCTAACCCTAATCCACAGTCTGGGATGTGGGGGTGGGCTGGGGAGGGGTCTCCTTCACATATAAAGTCCCCAAAGAGAAGCACCAGCACTGAGCTCTGACACTTGGAAGAGGAATGTATCTCATGACAGAGATTTGAAAAGGTTTATAACTCTGAGAATATGCCCTATGAAATGGCCTAAGTCAGTAGCCTCAAACTGCATACTGTAAACCTTCTTAAAATGCAGAAGCTGGGGGCTGGGGATTTAGCTCAGTGGTGGAGCGCTTACCAAGGAAGCGAAAGGCCCTGGGTTCGGGCCCCAGCTCCGAAAAAAAAAACCAAAAAAAAAAAAAAAAATGCAGAAGCTGGATCCGAGGTTAAGGGTACTTACTGCCCTCCGGTTCAGTTCCCAGCATCCATACGGTACTTCACAACTGTCCGTAACTCCAGTTTCAGGGACTCTGACACCTTCTTCTGGCCTCTGCAGGCTCCGGGCATGCGTGTGGCACAAGTATAGAAGCAGACAAAACATTTGTACACATAAACTAACACAAATAAAATCTTTAAAAATATTTTTTAATACAAAAGCGGAAAGAATGAAGTAAAAGCTGAGATGCTGACATTCTAAAAAAGCTTTTCGGTTAACTACTGAGCTAGGGACCTCTCTTCCAGAAACAACCGCCTTAAGGAATATTCGAAGGTGTCAAAATATGAAGTTGGAAGAAAGAGCTTCCCAAGTGGGGATCTTAGCAGGAACAGTACCCTCAGGGTAAGTCAGGAAATCAGTCTGGGCATGGGGGAAAAAGATCAGGGTGGGAATCTGCAAAAGACCTCAAGCACAGCCACCGAAGAGGCAGAACTTGGAGACAGCAAGAAAACATTGAGCCATGGCACACGGGAATAAAATAGCTTATTATTCTATACCTAAAAATTTCACACGGATCTTTATTGATAAAATGTAATATGGGGGTTGGGGAATGAAGAGGAATACTCGTAATAAATGAAGAAATACTCGAGGTTGGTTGTTTTAGACCTCATTGACTAAATTTTTTTATCTTATTTTATTTTTTATTTTTGTTGTTGTTTTTGTTTGTTTGTTAGTCTTTTGGTAGTTATGGTGCTTCCGGGCCTTAAGTATGTTAAGCACTATACCACTGAACTATATCAGCACTGAACGGACTCTAGAAGGCCCAAGCAAGGCAAGCAGGGCTCTAGCAGGCCTTTCCCTTCTCCCCCATTCCCTCTGCCTTGCTAAAAATCATTAGATTGCATTCCTAAAGCTGGCCACCAAAGTCCATTCCCTTATCCATTGTCATCTACTTCCTCCTGAGGCTGACTACCAAGGTCCAGCTATCAAAAGTCCCCTTTGGCTCACCTAGTTAACATGCCCAATTAAAATGAAACACCTCATCCTAACACAGGGTTTCCCCTTTTCCCTTTATAACCTTCCATTTTCTTATGGCCATGTCTGTCTCCTCTCTACCCAGAAGCAGCCCTTTGTTGTCCCCCACCCCCCCACCACACAAATATCCCTTCCCCCTTCCCGTGTTTCTTTCCCCTTTTCCCTCCTCCTCTACTTCCTGTCTTTTTCTCTTAGTCCCTGCCCTTTGTCCCTCTGGAGCAAATCCATCTCCTTTGTGCCCAGAACTTGGTTTTGGGGTGTCTTATGCCAAGACTGGTCCCTTCAGGCCTTCTCTCTTTTTTTACTTTACTTTTTGAGATAGGGTCTTATCAATTTTCTCAGATTGGCCTTGACCTCACCTTGTGTCTTCTAGGAAGGCTGAACTTGTGATCCTCCTGCCTTTGCCTCCCAAGAAGTTAGAATGACGGCTTTTGCACCCAAACCTTCCTTCAGCTAATATTTCATCTGCTGTTCAAATATCAGAATTAAATAGGGCAATTAGGCGGTACTGAAGTATCTGTCCTTTAGTAAATGAGAGATATGAGAGAGTCATCTCCAAGTTTACAGCACCACTTGTGGAAGAAAGTATGGCTACTGAAAAAGTCATGTAGGGTGTGGTTTTATGTTTTTGGTTGGTTGTTCTTTTTTTTTTTTTTTTTTTTGGCGGGGGGGGGGATTGAACCCGGTCTCACACCTGCTAAGTCCACACTTTCCACTACTGAGCTAACGCTGCCAACATCTAGGCGGTGCAGCTTTCCAAAAGAAACCTGGAGGAAGATTTAGAAGAGGGAAGTCAGGAGGACTTTGAGGATGCTAAGGATGCTTCTAGGCAAGCATCCTACCACTAGGCTACTCCAACTCAGGGAAGACAGGGTATTTTGTTATTTACTGTAATTGGTTGGTTTCCTTGTTTTGTTTCTATGTAGATGGGTGTTTTGCCTGTGTACCTGAGGAGTCTAGAAGAGCTGGACTGCAAGAGTCGGTGTCTCGTATACAATGTATCTTTCTCTTTTAAAGCTTTAAGGCCTCCCAGACAGCCTGCCCCACTGTGAGCTTCCACACTGAATCAAGGGGCAGCATATTGGCTCATGCTTATATTCCCAGCAGCACCCTAATTGTCTCATACAACAGTCAGAGGTCTAGGTCACAGGATCTGTAAATAAGTGAGACTTTAATATTATGGATCTGGGGTCGGGGGGTTTAAAACGTTTTCAAGTAGCTTAGGCTTAGGTTGTTTTGGTCCTCATGTCTCCATCTTCTCTGTGTGGAGATTTAAGGGAAGCGCCATCACACCCAGCACCCAACAACTTTTAATAAAAAGCTCTTGTGACATATCCTGTTGACCCAGGGGAAGAGTGAAAACTGCCTTAAAACTGAGTGTAGGGCTGGAGAGATGGCTCAGCGGTTAATAGCACTTCTAAAGGTCCTGAGTTCAATTCCCAGCAACCACATGGTGGCTCACAACCATCTCTAATGGGATCTGATGCCCTCTTCCGGTGTGTCTAAAGCCAGCAAAAGTGTACTCCTATATATAAAATAAATAAAATCTCAAAACAAAACAAAAACAACAACAAAAAAAACCCAAAACCCCAAAAACCTGAGTGTAAAAACCGAAGTGGAGCATGTGACTCCCCCAAGTTTGAGCTCTCCGTTTACAGCCGTAAGAGCCCCGTTTCTTCCGCCCAGCAACTTAGTGCTTAAAACGGTGGTAGCACAGGCTTTATGGGGTTCACTCTGATTAATACTCCTGAAAAGGAGGGCACTATGGGAGCCTCGTCTTAGTATTCATGAAGGGGCGTGGCCTCCTTGGGGGTGTTTCCTGAGAAGGTTCTGGGTATTCTTAAGCGAAAGACAGAAGAGCCGCGGCTTCTAGCTATTCGCGAGGGGGGGGTGGGGCTTCCCCCCGCGGGGCCTCCTGGGAGTGCTCTGAGCAATTCAAGAGAGGAGGCAAAAGAGCCGAGGCTCCTAGCGTTTCGTCCTTTCCACAGACGGTGAGAGGCTCCTCCCGCAGGGGTTCCTGGGAGAGCTCTGAGTAATCGTGAGGGGAGGGGCAGAAAGGTCGAGGCTGCTTGATATTCATGAGGAGGCGGAGCCTCCACCCGCTGGGGCTCCTGGGAGAATTCTAAAATCTACTTGAGGCGACGGGGGCGCCCGAGAGCTGAAGACACAGCTTCGGGGCGGAGCGGAGGTAGCGAAGCAGTATCCTCCCCCATTTTCTGGCGGGAAAAGCCTGAGGCGATTTTTATTTTTAAGTATTATGAAATCTGAGGATGGTGGGACAAGACGACTAAATCCCACTTTCCTGTGATACTGTAGCCGGAAAACTGTCGAAACCTGTGGTAAAAAAGTGTTTTATCTCCCCCAGTACTTCCTGGTAGAAATAACTCCGTGTTTTTCAGCACCTCCTATTTGATTTTTATGTGGGCCAATTTCTGCTATGGTTCCTTAGGTGACCCCTTTAGAGGTGTTTAGGGCTGACAAAGGGACGTTAAAACAAAGCCGGGTGACTTGCTGGGGTTTTTCTCCCCGCCGGAAGAGGGTGTGGAGGCAGAGACGAAGTCGGGGCCCTAGACCCTCCCCCTTTCTCTAGGTGCGTGGGCGGAGGTAGTCCCCGCCTGTTTCCCGGCTCTTCGAAGGCCGAGGCAGGACGTTCAGGAGTTCCACCCCAGCGATCCAAAAGAGAAAAAAAGTATCCTATAGTCATTTGGCTTGTGAACTCCATACCCTTCAGGCTAAGAGGAAAGCCGAAAGAGTTTGGTAGGATATAGTTACTATTTCCAAAACAAATGCCCTCCTCCACCCCTAAAGTAGGTCTTAGTGAGGAAAATGAGACTTAAATTGTTTTAGTTTGGGTTTTTGTTGATGTTGGGGTTTGTGTGTGTGTGTGTGTTTTGTTTTGTTTTGTTAGTTTGTTTGCAAGACAGTGTTTCTTTGTGAAACACGTCCCCGGCTCTCCTGAGACTCGCACTGTGAGACTCACTGGGTAGACCAGGCTGGCCTGAACTCAAGAGATCAGCCTGCCTTTGTCTCCCTAGTGCTGGAACCAAATGTGTTCGCCATCACCGCCCACAAATTTTGAAATAACTGGGACCAGTTATTATTTTTTTTTTAGTCCTCTCAGATTTAAGTGAAACATTATACACACACGTATGTCTATTCCCTTAGAGGATGATAAAAAACCCCTGGGGGGGTTGTAAATGAGTGTTTAAATGTCCCACAAACCCCACCCTAGTCTGACTAGGATGGAAGTTTCTGGAAGAAGAGGCACAAACCAGGAACTAGGTCAGATTTGTATTTTATTATAGTAAAAATACCTTTTAAGATTCTGTTAAACATTAAAGTTAAGCATGGCAGTGGTATTGCACGCCCTTAATCCAAGCACTTAGAAGGCAGTGGCAGGTGGATCTGTGTGAGTTCGAGGCCAGCCTGGTGAGTCCTAGGACAACCAGCATTATTACACAGAGAAAACAAGCAGAAAAGTTAAAATAAAAAACAGTCTTGTTGATTAAGGTAATCAGAATTCTTCCACTGGGAATTACATGCAGATACTAAGATACATATTCTTGTAGGAATACGTTTATTGGCATAGAATTAAATTGTAACAAGATTACAAAATAGTATGAATACGTTTTTGTCAAAAAAAAATACATAAGGTGGTTCCTACTTAATCTTCCTTGTGCTGCACATGGACCAAGGCCGTCAAAAAAATAAATACATACATACATAAATACAATTTTCACAGTAATATAAACAAAATGCGTAAGTGAATTTAGTTTTCTTTCATTTAGCTGTGTTCTGTAAAATTTGACATATTGTGTAAATGTAATCACTTTTGTAATTACTAATCTAAAATCTCACCGCTGAATGCACGGCTATAGTCATTTTGTTGGGTTGGTTTTTGTTCTGGTTTTTGAGACAGGATTTCTCTGGGTTGTCCTAGCTGTCTTGGAAGTAGCTTTGTAGATCAGGCTGGCCTCAGACCCAGAGATCTGCCTGCCTCTGCCTCCCACCACCACCCTGCTTCACAATTGTGATCTTAATGGAGGTCCAGATTATGTTTTTAACTGAGAAGTAAAGTACTTTGTCATGTTTTCAAATGTGTAACAATTTTGACTTGATGTAAACTAAGATGTAACATTTCAAGAGAGACAAGTATCAATCTAGTTTTTAGTTATTTTGTATAGAAAGAAAAACAGTATTTTTCTTGGCTATACTGTAACTCTTTGATGCAATGTCTTAATTCTTGCCTCCAGCTCCTTTAGAGCCTTAGATTGGAGTTCCAAAACAAAACATGGTTTTCTAACTAGAAGAGTAGAGTAATACAAAGTCACTGTGTGATGCTTACTTTGCCTCTAAAGTGTTATTGTTTAGTGCAAGCAAATAGTCAGTGATTTTGATATCATATTTAACAAATTCCCTTTAGGAAATGACTGTAAAATCAAGCCCTATAAGCCATGGCTATGACTTATCTGTAACTGTTACTAACAAAAACTGGAAAGAAAGGAAATGTACTATTTACTTCATATTTGACAGTATAAATTTAATTTTAAGTGAGGTGAGGTGGTAATATACCTTTAATCCCAGTACTTGGAAGATTGAAGCAGGACCCAAATAGTTAAACTCTATTCCAAAATCTTCAAAAATAATTTGACATGAATAGAAATTTCCAAAACTTCAATGTCACTGCTTATTTTATTATTCAGCACACAACTTGTAATAGTATTATTACCAGTTTTAATCTGTTAGATTAAGCTGTTACATTTAAATCTATTAAATTAGATTAGGTGATACAATTAAATTGCTCAAATATTAAAACTGTTTTTCTTTGTTTTTACTGTTTGTAACAGAACCCTGTCAGTATCTACTTTTAATGAAATAAAAAGTCAAAAGTATTCTTACAGATATTTAAAACTATATTAATGCTTTGATTATTTTTTTTTAGGCTCTAAAAAAAAATCCCAACACTCAGGAGGCAAAGGCAGTTAGATCTCTGTGATCTGATCTACAGTTCCAGAACAGCCAGTGGTAAGTAGAGAGACCTTCTCTCAAAGAAAGCATGTACTGATGACAGATGTTATATTTCAGGGTCTTGTTTGTTGTTTGAATTTTGTAGGAATGCAGTTAAAACCCAGGGGCTCAAATACTCCATAATTGCTCTGTCACTGAGCTGTAATCCATCTCTCATACCTGAGAGTATTGAGCATATTTTATGCTTTATTAGCTTTTTGTGTCAATTTTTTTCTCTTTCCTCCTCTACCATGTTCCTTCATACTTACAAAAATTCATATTGGACAGTGAATTCAGGTTGCAAAAGGATTTATTTTTACAGTAGTCTTTAAGTCTGCCCACAAGTTAAACTGTATTAAACCTTTTATGGTTTTCCTATTTTGCTTTTTTCTTTTCTTAGAATATATTTTGTCCAATTATATGTTTCATTTCTTCCTTTTAAGTTTGTTAGATTTTCACCCAGGGTCTCAACAACCCTGCCTGGTTGTGAGCTTGTGATCCTTCTGCCTCCATCTCTGGGATTTGCTTCCATACCTAATTTTAAATGTTTAAATTTCTTACTAAGAGTTTTATTCTAAGAATAGATAGGATCAGATGCTTAAAGATGTCAATGATTTAAAAGTTTTTTTAAATAATGCTGATATGATGAAGAAACTCTATAGATGGGTGTGCCATAATTGGACATTATAGTAAATATTTTGTAATGTGGGAAGACAATGTGTACACCTTGGGCTGGGCCTATACCTCACTTGGTGGAGTGCTTGTGGGGCATGCTGTAGGCCACACAAGAGGGAAGAAAAGAACAGAAAGTGTGACTTAATTTACAAAGGAACAACTTCATTACCTTAATTTTCTTTGTGTCTCGTGCTTTATTTTTCTAACCAGGATAAATTTATGGGATAAGAGAAGATGGCGTCTAGAGTAAACACCACTTTCACTCTGATACCCAGCTCAAAATGTAGACGTTTGAATCATCAATCCAGCGATTTTTGCAACACTCTTGATTCAGATCCTCAGCTCTTATCTACACTTGGAAATTTTAAAGTCTTACCATTGGAAATATTACACATAATTTTAAGATACTTGTCAGGTGAGGTTTGGGGGCTAACAGCAGGTTATATACGATATTAGAATATTATAATTTTCCCCAAGTATTATTTTGTTCTCTTTATTTTGACTATGTTAATAACATTCTGGAATATTAATAACATTTATATTGAGTTTATTTTCTACAGGTCTACCAACAACTTCTCTACCTTTTAGCTAAAATTAAGTGTAAAATTCCATTCTTGCTCACTCTCCTTCTTCCTCTGTCTTTCTCCTCTCTTTGTCTCTCTATTCAACAGAAAAGTTTATTTAGTAGACTACAAGAGGCAGCAGGCTGGGCAACTCTCTAAGTACTGCCCACCTTAATGTTCAAATTGTGTAAAGATATTGTAGGCTGGATACAGCATATACCTGAAGTTTCAGCACCAAGGAGCTAAGGCAAGATTACAAATCTCAGGCCAGCCTGGGCTACATGACATAATCCTCTAAGAAAAAAAAATTTTTTTTCTTTTTTGTCTTTTCCGGAGCTGAGGACCAAACTTAGGGCCTTGTGCTTTCTAGGCAAGCACTCTACCACTGAGCTAAATCCCCAACCCCAAAACAAAAAGTCTGTATAGTGGTACCTGCCTTTAATTCCAGCACTTGGGAGGCAGAAGCAGGAATATCTCTTTCTGTGCCAGGCCAGTCTGGTCTACATATCAAGTTCCAGGAGAGACAAGACTACCCAGAGGGTGACCCAGTCTGAAACAATAACAGCCTTCAAAACAAACACTGGGAGGCAGAAGCAGGTGGATCTCTTGAGTCCTAGGCAAACTTGGTCTACAGAGTGAGTTCCAGGACAGAGGAAAAAAACAACAAAAAAATTACCAAAACCTAAAACCAATACTACCACCTCTAAATGATCTAAATAGTAATAAAATGGTAGCTTATTATTTTACAACATGTTTTTAATTATTAAGAACTAGATATAAAACAATATTAAGATTTTTTTGAAACAGGCTCTCTCTCTTAGCCCAGGCTGTCCTGGAATTACAGCTCAGACTGGCTTCAAACACCTGGCAATTTGCCTCCCTCAGCATCCCAAGTGCTAACATGGCAGGTGTGAGCCAACATACCTGACACTAGATTTGTTACTAATGAGTTAGTTTACAAGTTAATATACTGTGTTGATCATGATGCTTTCTTTTTTTTTTTTTTTTTTTTTTGGTTCTTTTTTTTTGGAGCTGGGGATCCAACCTGAGGGCTCGCTTCCTAGGGCAAGTGCTCTCCACTGAGCTAAATCCCAACCCATGATGCTTTCTTTTAAGTAATTTGTATTTTTGGTGAGTTAACATAAGTTAATGAAATATGCTAACAGTGATTTAAATAATTTGCACTCATATTTTATATACATTTATTTCTTTTTGATAGTGAAGGATATTGGCATGTTAAGTATGGTGTCCAAAACAGTCAGCCAGCACATAATTAATTACATCTCAACCTCATCTGGAAGTAGGAGACTTTTACTACAGAACTTTCATGACCTTGATCTGCCTGGCACAAAAGAAGAGACTGCTCTACTGGAGCACTACAGAGCTCTAGGTAATTTATAAAATGCACAGTGCAACAAATAAAGACTATTTATAGCTGTATTTTATTATATAATTCTGTAAGGCTAGTGTTTTGTATACTGTTTCCTGGAAATTTTCCCTTTTTTTCTATTATGTTTTTATTTTCAGTGCAAAGACCATAACAGTATTCCTACATATTTTAAAGATGAAAGCTGAGCAAGGTAGCTCACACTTGTAGCATTTGAAAAACCAAACCCAGGCTGGAGAGATGGCTCAGCAGTTAGAGCACTAACTGCTCTTCCAGAGGTCCTGAGTTCAAATTCCAGCAACCACATGGTGGCTCACAACCATCTGTAATGGGATCTGATGCCCTCTTCTGGTGTGTCTGAAGAGAGCGACAGTGTGCTCATACATAAATAAATAACTAAGCACCCCATCGTGGTTCCTGAGTTCCAGGTCAGCCTGAAGAAAGGCATGAGATTCCGTCTCAAAAAACCTTTATAGGACTGAGAATGCACAGTAGGTTGTACTAGCATTCATAAATCCCTGCATTCCCCCCCCTTTTTTAGATTTATTTATTTATTTTATGCTCTTAACTGCTGAGCCATCTCTCCAGCGCCCCTGCATTTCATTTCTAGCAACCCATAAACTGGGTGTTTGTAACGCTTGCCTGTTGTCCCAGTACTTTGGAAGTGGGGGCAGGAGAATCAGAATTTCGTGGTCATAGTGGTCATAGTGAGTTGATAGCCACCATCATGAAACCTTGTCTGGGGAAAGGGGCAGATACCTATCCTTAACTAATTAAATTATCTTTAATGTAAAGTGCCTGTCCTAATGAGTGTACAAAGATATAGTCTAACCGATGTTGTTGTTTAGCTGGTAGGGGGAATTGATGTCTTTTCTCTGTCTTTTGCTTCTGTTCCTTGTGATTTAGAGGATTTTTGGTTGGCTGGTTTTTGTTTTGTTTTGTTTTTTGAGACAGGGTTTCTCTGTCTGTAGCCTTGCTGTACTGAAACTCACTCTCTAGACCAGGCTGACCTTGAACTCGCAGCAATTTGCTTGCCTCTGTCTCCCGAATGCTGGAATTAAAGGTTTGCACTACCATATCCAGCTAAATCTATTCTGTACTTATATTCCTTTCAGGCATAATCTATTCCTTAAATGTATACATTTAAACACACTGCAAGAAAATCATTATTCTCCTATCAGAATCCATGATTTTCTTTTTAAGTACTCTACACATTTACTAACAAATCATTATGCTGTAACTAAGCTGATGTTATCAAAGAAAATACTGTATCATTTTTCTTCCCTTGATATAAAATAGTTTGTATCTTTTACTCTATTCCTTGATTTCATTTTCCCTAGAGTACTGAAATAAAATCCTAATTTCAGTTTGACTAATGATACCAATTTAACTATGAACCTAAAATATAATTAACTAAAACATGGCAATTCAGCCAAATATCAGGATGTTGTTGGGATTTAAATAAAGATATAGTGAGTTGAGTGAATCTTGTCTTTTAGAAACACAGGAAAGCCTAGCTTTTAAAAAAAGCAAAGTAATATGTAAATTCCTCCAAAACAGCATGTGGTTTAGGCCTGCAAGAACAGCTAGTTGGGAGGCTAAGGCAAGAGGATTGGGAATTCAAGGCCTGCCTCTGCTGTAGAGTTCAAAGCCAATCTGAGCAATTTAGAGACTCTGTGAGAGGGTGACCTAGCATACTTGAGATAAAATCCTAGGTTCAATCTCTCATGCCACAAAACCCAAACAAACAAACAGAAAGGAAACAAGGAAGAAAAGAAGAAGGAAAATAGTCCAGGGTTGGAGAGAAGGCTCAGAGATTAAAAGTCCTGACTGTTCTTCTGGAGGACCTGTGTTCAGTTCCCAGCACTTACATGGTGACCCATAACCCTCTGTAACTCCAGTTCCAGGGCATTCAACACCCTCTTCCAACTGCCCCAGATAAATGCAGGGAAAACATATAAATGGATAAATAAATTTAAAAAGTGCTTTTAATTTTTTATTTATGTTTGTTTGTTTTTTGAGACAGAGTCTCACTGTGTCACCCTAGCTGTCCTGGAACTCACTCTGTAGAATGGGCTGGCTTTGAACTCAAAGATTCGCCTCCCTCTGCCTCCTAAGTTCTGAGATTAAAGTCGTGCACCACTAACACCTGACTTTTAAATTTCTTTTTAAAGTCTGAATACAGTGTTGTTGGTTTCAGTATTTATAAATAGATTTGGTAAAGCTTGTAACTGAGTCTGGCAAGTATTTGATTATTGTCTTTTGAGTTTGCCCTAAAGGATTTTTTTCCTGATCAATTCTCTGCTGTTAATCAAAGCTAATTATATTGTCTGTGAATAGAACTTAGTGGTAGAGCGCTTGCCTAGGTTATGGTGCAAGCTTATTAGTCACAGTGCTGGAGAGAGTTCAAGGCAAGCCTCTGCTGCACAGTGAGCATGGAGGCAGCCTGGGCTGTGGTCTCAGACAAGTAAATCACAAGGCCCTGGGTCCATCCTCAATTCCATACTGAAAACCAAAAGAATGATAATTACATGGGCAATTCAATTAAAAAATCGATTTAATACCAAATCTTCCAAAAAAGTTTGATTATATATTAGCTTTAATTTTCTAATCAACTTTTTGTAGGCACCTGTTTTATGGTTGGTTTCTTAGTAAATGTTTGACATACTTAGCATTTTTCCATGCTTTCATTCCCATCTGATCTCTTCTTGTTTTTAGATATTAAAATAACATTTGTGAGAATCCTAACTTTGAGCATTATAAATCTTAATTTGCATCTTCTACTGAACAAAGCAGATGGCCAATGTAGAAAGAATACTGCATCTGACATTGTTTTACTTCAAGAACTTAAATGAAGCTGGTCTCTGAAAAAGAGTACCTGTGTTTAGAAAAAACAGTCAGCCAAATGCAAGGGTTTTATGGTAAACTTAAACTCTTAAAAATAGGAGATTTGCAGTAGAAAAGGCAACCAGTATTGCGATTTTATCTTACAGTCCCAGCTATGATATAACATGAGACATAATGCCAAAACATGGAAGGAACAGAACTCAGGCTAAAGCCAAACACTGAGAATAACTCCCTATAAGCAAAAATAAGGAGGGTTCATCTTTAAAAATCCAATTCTGGTCATGTGTTACCCAAACACAGCAATTTCTAAAGATAAACTTGGTTTCTATAGATTCTTCAGGATTATATAATCATTTTATTATGTAAGGACTAAATGTAGAGAAGTGGTGATTATCTTATATAAAGAATAAAAACTGGAGAAAGTGATATTCAAGTATATCTTTTCCTTACCAAGTATATCTTTTTTTTCTAATGTCATGACAGAATCCTACACATTATGAACATGCTAGCTCTATAAAATATCCCTGAGGGGCTGGAGGGATGGTTCAGTGGTTAGGAGCACTTGTTGCTCTTGCAGAAGGCTAGGGTTTGATTCCCAGCACAGACATAGTGGTTCACAGCCATCTGTAACTCCAGTTCCAGGCGATCTACACCCTGTGTACATAATTCATGCTGGCAAAACACTCACACACATAAAGGTTTAATAGAAACTAACGTGGTACATTTAATCCCACTACCCAGAGACAAAGACAGGCAGATTTTTATGAGTTGAAGTCTAACCTGGTCTGCATAGCTAGGTCCAGGAGAAGCAGAAACCCTGTCTGAAAAAGAAAAATATGAGTTTTGAAGAGAAAGATAATTATTTAATCCAATCTATATAATTTCTGTGAGCAAAAATGACTTCTAACCTCCGAAATCGTAAATAATGACATAAAAATTTTTTTTTTTGGTTCTTTTTTTCGGAGATGGGGACCGAACCCAGGGCCTTGCGCTTCCTAGGCAAGCGCTCTACCACTGAGCTAAATCCCCAACCATAAAAATATTTTTATTTTTGTTTTGTGTTTGTTTTCTGGCTGTCCTGGAACCTAGTATGTACACCAGGCTGGCCTCAAACTCACAGAGCTCCATCTGTCTCTGCCTTCCGAGTGCTGGGATTAAAGGTATGCACTGATAATCTTCTCTCTCTTTCCTCCTTCCTTCCTTCCTTTCTTTTTTTCTTTCTTTCTTTCGAGACAGAGTTTTTTGTGTAGCCTTGGCTGTCCTGAAACCAGACTGTCCTCAACTCAGATTGCCTGCCTCTGCCTCCTAAATGGTAGGATTAAAGTGTAGGTTATCACATCCAACCAAATTTTTATATTTTGAGAAATACATAAAAAATATTTTTATCCTTTCCAAATGGCACAATTTTAATAGCGTTTTCCCTTGTTGACATGAGATTAATCCCGAGAGATACTAGACCGTATTTTCTACAGAGTAAGATATAGTTTCACTAATGTATTATTATGCCTTATTATTGTATCTTTTTTAAGTCACTCTGACATGTGTCCTATATTATTTATATCACAAGTTTTTGGCTTTTGCTAAAGCCAGATGGATATCAGCATCACTTGGTGACTGTCATGCTGTGTATGTTTTTTATTGTTCCTCCCAAATATTTGTGTAAAAATGGTATCATAGGGGTTGGGGATTTAGCTCAGTGGTAGAGCGCTTGCCTAGCAAGCGCAAGGCCCTGGGTTTGGTCCTCAGCTCCAAAAAAAAAAAAAAAAAAAAAGTATCATAGTATACAGTAGTGCAGCATACTTAATTTTTTTTTAGCAAGGACTGTTGTACTGTGCTGTTGATAAGTTTAAACTGTACTGTCACTTTTTTCTTGTTTTCTTCCTTTCTCAGGTCTACTATTTAAAAGATGCACCTTGCTGCTTCCCACCAAGGAAAGACTGAAATACATTCAGAAGATACTCTCAGAAGTAAGTCAGAAACTAGAATCAGTGCACCATCTCAATTTCCAGTAAAGATAACTAATGTCATGTATTCTTTATAAGCCTATCTTTTCAAATTCCTGCATGTATGTCTGGTTTGCCTGTATGTATGCAATGTATCCTGTGTGCCTGGTGCCCATGGAAGCTAAAAGAAGGCATCAGATTCCCTGGAGTCAGATCTACAGGCAGGGTGAGCCATGCTGGAAGTCAGACCTAGATCCTCTGCAAGAACAGCAAGGGCCCTTAACTGCTGAGTCATCTCTCCACCCAACCCTATCTTTTAAAGACAGGATTTATTTTATTTCTCAATTGTGTGTGTGTGTGTGTGTGTGTGTGTGTTTCTGTTTGTGGGTGCCCATGGAAGCCAAAAGATGTCAGATCCTCTGGAGTTCTAAGTGGTTGTGAACCACTTGATGTGGGTACCAACTTTATTCCCTAAAGAAGAGCAAGCTCTCTTAACCACTGAACTATCTATCTGTTTATCTACCTACCTACCTACCTACCTATCTACCTACCTACCTACCTACCTATCTACCTACCTACCTACCTACCTATCTACCTATCTATCTACCTACCTACCTACCTACCTACCTACCTACCTACCTATCTACTTACCTACCTTCCTTCCTTCCTTCCTTCCTTCCTTTCTTCCTTTCTTTCAGACAGTGCTTCTCTGTGTAGCCTTGTCTGTCTTGGAACAAGCTTTAGACTGGGATGGCTTCAAACTCACAGAGATCCACCTTTGTCTACCTCCTAAGTGGTGGGATTAAAAGCTTGTGCCAACACTGGCTAGCTCCCTAAACCTATAACTAATAAGACTTCATGAATTAGTACCAAAAAGTTAGCCAATGATGATCTAATACTTTACCAATAACTTGGAGATTACATGATGTAATATAGTACAGTTATCTCTTTTGTCTACAATTTTAGTTATCCACAAACAACTTCTATGAAAATAGGTGATATGCTAGACAAAAATACTTCATGAGTGTTACATTGTGTACCATGTGTGGTTGTGCAGTATATTTTATACCATACAAGAATAATAAAGCAATGAGTAATACTTATTTTTGCATGTGATGGTATATATGCCATGGTGTACATGTGGAGGTCAGAGTACACTTCATGGCTGTCCTCTTTCTTCCCATGGTTCCAGGATTGAATTCCGGTCCTCAGCCTTACGAGACAAACACTTCATCTGCTGAGCCAGCATCTTTTTCACAGCTGCCAGTGTTGTTTACAGTGATGACTTAGGGGTGTGGCTCAGTTGATAGATCACTGCTTAGTCTGATTTGATCCCTAGCAGCTCTTACCCAGGGCAGTGGCACAGGTCTGTGGTCCCAGCAATCAAGAGGCAGAGGCTTGAGGATCAGGGCGTCAGAGTCATCTCTCCTATGGAACCAATTCAAGGCCAGGCTGGACTACAAGAGACCATGTCTCAAAGAATAAACAAAACAGTCCTCATGAGCCACCGTGAACCTCGATGAGGACTCGGAAAGGGGCAGCTTTTCCTCTTCTGTTTATTTCTCCCAGGATCTCATTAGCTTTTTCCTCAGTTGGGCTTCCTCCCTCCTCCTTTTGGTGCTTGTCTGCATGTGGTTAACCACTATGGCAGCCTAAAGGACATGGCCCCTTCTCTCCTCTCCTCCATCCTCCTCCTCAGCTGCTGAGATTGATAGCTTGCCTGCCCTTGGAGT
Organism: Rattus rattus; assembly: GCF_011064425.1. Taxonomy (NCBI): domain Eukaryota; kingdom Metazoa; phylum Chordata; class Mammalia; order Rodentia; family Muridae; genus Rattus; species Rattus rattus. Next base: position 56,512,386 of record NC_046162.1, read on the forward strand.
TTTTCTTTTAAACTCTAATGAAATTCAATAAAACAAAACAAAACAGGGGTTGGGGATTTAGCTCAGCGGTAGAGCACTTGCCTAGCAAGCGCAAGGCCCTGGGTTCGGTCCCCAGCTCCGAAAAAAAGAAAAGAAAACAAAACAAAACAAAAACAAAACAAAACAAACAAAATATCATCACCACTACAACAATAATTTCTAAATGTTAGAATCTTTTATGTAAATGTACCAACAGTAGAGACGGGGTTTTTGTTTGTTTTGCTATTCTGGAAACGGGACCTCGGGCTTCTTGTATGCTATGTAACAATAACTGAGTTATATCTTCAGGTTGAAAAGGTGTGTGTGTGTGTGTGTGTGTGTGTGTGTGTGTGTGTGTGTGTGTGTGCGTGTTTTTGAGACAGTTTTCTGTAAAACAGCCCTGGCTCTCCCAGAACTCATTCTGTAGACAAAGCTGGCCTCAAGCTCACCACAAAGATCCGACTGCCTGTGTCTCCCAGTTTTGGAGATTAAGTGCATGTGGGCCATGCCGGGCTATAAAAGATGTATCTTATGTATGTGGATGCTTTATCTATCTGCATACTACATGGATCCCATGGGTCTACAGTCATACATGGTTGTGAGCCATCAGATGGGTGCTGGGAATTGAACTCAATTCCCTCTGCCAGTGCTTTTAACTTTGGAGCCATCCCTCCAGCACAGTTTTTCTTTAATGAGAGCTACTCTCGGACTGGAGAGATGGCCCAGCGGTTAAGAGCACTGACTGCTTTTCCAGAGGTCCTGAGTTCAATTCCCAGCAACCACATGGTGGCTCACAACCATCTGTAATGGGATCTGATGCCCTCTTCTGGTGCGTCTGAAGTCAGCAACAGTGGACAAATATAAATCAATCAATCAATCTCTTTTTTTAAAAAAAAGTCTTTAGCTCCTCCTCTACACCCTTGGTAGGCTGAACACACAGTCATTGGGGGTGGGGGTGCTCCAAGCCAAGTCAGTGGGAGCCAAACCACTTCACTTTAAAAAAAAAAAAAAAAGAAAGAAAGAAAAGGGCTACACTCTGTTTCAAGATATCTCCAGTAGCCAGGCAAGGTAGTACATGCCATTAATCTCAGAGAGGGAGGTAGAGGCAAGTGGATCTCTGAATTTGAGGCCAGTCTGGACAGCAGGGTTACCCAGAAAAGCCCTGCCTCGGGGCAGCTTTGTAAAGTCTACTGACAGTTGCTCTCTTTACAGGTTCCCTGCTTCAAGTTCAGTGGCTGCTCAGCTCCTCTGCAGTGTTTAGGATTATCATGTTATGGCATGTTTTTACAGGTACAGTGTTTAATGAAAGAATGAAAGGAATGACTTTGAACTGTTAACAAATAGAGCATTGGGATCCCTGTGTGAGTTAGAGAAGGTATAATAATCTTAAAGACAAGTAACACTGTTACATTTGTTAAGGGTATCTTTGGTTTTGTAACTGGTGAGAACTGCTTAGCATTTATTTGCTCTACACAAGTGTACTAAAACTTTTTTTGTTTGATTTTTGTGACATGGGGATTAAACCTAGGTTCTTAGGGATACTGGGTAAGTACTCTACCACTGAGCTGAACCCAACCCATAGCCAGTTTAAGAGACTAAAGGTGGTATATGTGTTTATATAATTTTTGTTTGTTTTTTGTTTTGCTTTTTTGAGTCACTATGTAGCTCTAATTTTGTAAACCAAGATGGCCTTGAACTCAGCTGCTCCTGTGTCCTAAGTGCTGGGATTAAAGGACTATACCACTACACCTAACTTTTTTATGAGTATTTCGAATTTAAATTTATGGACTAGTTTTCTGAAATGTGACTTTAGAAATCAATTTATTATTTAAAAATATTTACTCATCTCTTACAGGTAAAATGATAAAAATGAAAAGTGTCATTTGTTAAGCCTTATACTATGTGACAGACACCATCCTAAAGCCTCTACATGAATTATCTAATTTAGAACTTATTGCCACCTTAGGCTCTTAGCACACACTTCAGGACTCTACCTAAGAGTCTTCTGCTATATCCCAGGCCGCCAGCCACCAGCTCCTACGCACCCAGATTCTAGGACTTCCTACTAACACTCTTCCATGGCAGATTTCTACTTTTTCCTATTGGTTTTGTATTTTCTATTTTTGGCTTAAGTATTAAAATATGGATTCATGTATAATTCAAAAGGAACAAAAGATATAAAGTAAAATGCCTTCCTCCCAGGGCTGTCTCCTGTCTACTGATTTCTTTTCACCAGAAATAATCAGTGCTTAGCAATCTCTCTTATTCTAGAAGGAATAATGTTAAATTGTAGGGTGCTGGGATTGAAGATTATTTGTTTTGGCTTTTCTACACAGGATTTCTCTGTTAGCCCTGGTAATCCTGGAACTTGCTCTTTAGATCAAGTTGGCCTCACACTCAAGAGATCACCTACCTCTGCCTCCCAAATGCTGGGTACAACCCTCATCTGCCTGATTAATTTCCTTTTAAATGTGTGTGGGTCTGGAGAGATGGCTCAGCAGTTAGAGAGACTGGCTGCTCTTCAAGGGGACCCAGGTTCAATTTCTAGCGCATGCCTATGCTGGCTCACAATTACCCCAGCTCCAGTTGTAGGAGGCCTTTCAGCCCTCTTCTGACCTCCTTGGGTACCAGGCATACATACATGTATGAATGCATGTATGTGTAAGTGTCGGAGGGACAACTTAGGGAGCCAGTGTTCCTTTTCCTGTAGCTTAGATTTTAACCCTTTACCTGCTGAGCCATCTCACTGTCCCAAAAGATTATTTTTTAAACCTGTAAAATCCAGTTAAATATTTTAAGGATTTATATGTGGGGCCAAGAATGGTGTCACACACCTTTAATCCCAGTGCCCTGGAGGCAAAGACAGAGGCTAATTTTGAGTTAAAGGCCATCCTGGTCTACCTAATGACTTCTAGGCCAACCAGGGTTACATAGTGAGATCTGTCTCATTTATTAAAAGCAACAAGTCATAAGCAAGCACAATTCTCATGTTAAATGGGATCATTATTATTTGTAAACAATATCAAATGGCAGGTGTAAGGGTCTGAGAAGTTCTCTCTACAACTATGCTGCAAGCGTTCCAGCTCCTTTAGAATCTGTCTAGCAGGGTTGGGGATTTAGCTCAGTGGTAAGACCCTGGGTTCGGTCCCCAGCTCCGGAAAAAAAAAAAAAAAAAGAATCTGTCTAGCAGGTTTTCTGACTTCGGTTGGAAAACCCCTCCCAAAAAATCAAAAAACCAACCAACCAACCAACCAACCAACCAAACAACCAACCAACCAAACAACTAAGCTACAGAGGCTGAAAACATGGTCCAGGAGGTAGGATTATTTGTTATGTAAGGCTGCATTCAAACCTCTAGCCCACAAGTAAGAAGTTTCCATTGCCTTGATGGTCTGTAACCCTATCCATGGGGCATAGCCCAAAATACAAATTCTGAGTTTGATGAGATAGTGTCCAAAGGAATAAGGAGCATGTAGGAGAGGAAACCCAGCCTCCTCCTGTGTGTGTGTGGTCTCCATGGTTGCGTACATTCTCACATACACGTACACAAAAAGAAATTAATAATTGATTTAATTTAGTTTAAGTTTAAAAACTAAGTCACAAAACTGAGACTGCAGTCTCATTACTCAAGCTTAATGCAGGCAGATGTAGGGTGAGTTAGAAGGCTGTAGAAACGGTTCTTCAGTTAGGAGTACTTGATGCTCTCGTAGAACTCCAAAATTTGGTTCCCAGCACCACATCAGGGCAGCTCAAAATTGCCTGTAGTTCCAACTCTCTGGCTTCCACAAGTATCTACGCTCATGTAGCATAACCTCACAGAGACACATAAACATAAATAGGAATAAAAACATTCATAAAAAACTTAAAATTTGCTGGATGGTGGTGGCGCATAATTCCAGCACTTGGGAGGCAAAGGAAAGTGGGTGTTTGAGTTCAAGGCTGGTCTGATCTACAGAGTGAGTTCCACGACAGCTAGGACTACATAGAGAAACCCTATCTTAAAAAACTTAAAAGAAAAAAAAAAGTTCTCTTAAAAGATACTTTCTTCCCAACCAAAAAGAAAGATTTTTGGAGAATTTTTAGGTTGTAACCATGTAAATTTCTTGTGAATTTGAATATCTCCAGAGAGGGTAAACATCACCTAGACTCTAACATCAGCTTATTTAGATTAGGAAGTAGTGGCTTAGCCTTCCAATTTGTGTCTGAACTTGTACACTGTTTCTTCTATTTCTTCAGACTTTAACCGCAGGCTGGGATGAACTTGAATGTCATCGTGTGTATAACTTCTTATGTGAGCAGACTAATCTCTCCCGAAAGATGCAGACTGTTGTCTGTAACAAACCAGGTAAAGACTTTCAGTTGAGAGATTCTACTGTGTACAGATGAACTGTTAAGAGGAGGTAGAGGTCAAAGGTGAACAAGTGTGGACAGGCTGGGCTGGGGCTCAGCTAACAGTGGGCTCCAGCTCCAGTGCCAACTGAACTGGGATGCCATGTAGGTGCGATCTGCTTCCTATTGGTTGTTTCCTTGGAGAACATTGACTAACACAGAAGGGACAGGGACGGACCCTAAATCCAAGATAATTCTTCTGGGGAAAATGATTGGAATTTATAAACAAGAAACTCGACATTTATAATGTTTATTTATTTTATAAATCTCAAAGCAAACAGAAAGTTGTAAGGCTTAGACTAAGCTACTTGATTTGTATACTGATTTTCTGCCAAATCCAAACATTTCACTGTAAACAACTTACAGATAAAAGGGCAGATTTAGTTATGTCCTTGCTTAGGTAGTCTCGTGTTTCTTTCCTTTTGGGCAAGGGGCTGCTGAAGGTTGAGCTGGGGTAGTGAGTGTAGTAGGCTCTACACTGAGCTACACCCCAGCAGCAAGAGGCTCACTGTCTAGCACAGACCTGTCTCCAGCTTTATATGTAGGCCAGGCAGACTTAGAAACCCAATGGCTGATAACAATTTAAATGTCTTTCTTCTGATCAGAAACTTTTGTTAGCTTTTTAACCTAACATATTCAAAATAAAATCTAAGCTACATAAATTAGCCTTCAGGTTCTGGTCCCTACCTATATTTCAAACTCTTTGCCTGATGGCCATGGTGGCACACCCTTAATCCCAGGCTTGAGGTAGAGGCAGTAAACGTCTGAATTTGGGGCCAGGTTGGTCTACATACTGAGTTCCAGGACAGCCAGGGATCATAAAGAGAAGGTGGGTCCTAAGTAAATAGGTAAGTAAATAAGCAAGTGTGCTACCCCCTGTGCTAGTTTGACTTCAGCATACCGTTCTTTACTCGCTGAGTTTCCAATGTTCTTTATGCAGTTGTATCCTACTGGGAACCTTTTCCCATTTTCTCATTTTCCTGAAATACCATCTTTCTCTTTCATGCTTTAATACTTAATTTGGGATCTGGAGGGGTAGGTTAGATGGTGGTTCATTGCTTTCCCTGCATGCTCCAACACTGAATGAAATTGATATGGTGGCACCTGAGTGTCATCCCAGCTCTTTAGAGTTGGAACCAGAAGGATAAGCAACTCAAAGTCATCCTTGGCTCTGTACTATATCACAGGCAAGACCAGCCTGGCATCCAAGAAACCCTGTGCGGAAAAATAAGTAAGTAAGTAAATAAATAAAATCAGGCCTAGCTCATACCTCTGATCCCAGAATATGAAAGAAAAGGCATGAATGTTAGGAGTTCAAGACTAATCTCAGCTATGTATAAAATATCTATATAAAGAATTCTGGGCTATATAGGATCCAGTCTCAGAAAACTAAAATTGTGGGACTTGGCAGGTAAAGGTATTTGAACCTAATTAGGATCCCCAGGATCTGCATGGGAGAGAGGAAAGAACTGACTTCCATCTAGGTGCCATGGCACATACAGAGAATTTAAAAATATAACATATATGCAGTCAAAACACCCATATACACAAAATAAAAATAAGTACCATTGAAAAATTATTAAGCCAAAATATAAATAAATCATATAACTTCTTAAAATTTTTATGGAAGAAAGAGTAACACTTTTAGTACAACTGTATTGATGATGCACCTCTGGTTTTTCTTTGCATTATTTCCCTTTAAAACTAAAATCTGGCGAGGATGCAGTTCAGTTTGGCAAGAGTACCTGCCGTCACATAAATTGTGACGTGCAGTGACAGACCTGTAACTTCAGTGTTTAGGACATGGAAGCAGGGGGATCTGAAGTTTAAGGTCAGTATTGACCACATAAGGAGTTCAAAATCAGTCTGGGATATGTAAGACCAATCTGAATAAATAAATCTAAAACTATATAAGATTCTGGTCAAATTGAGCATGGATTTCGATTTACCCATTACTCAAATTGTTGAAGATAAAGAAAGGAAACATAAGAAGATAGTCAAACTCTAAAGGTAGAGGACCTTTGACTTCTTGGTGACTCCCTGTTCATGCACTCAGCTTATGATCTCTCTTTTAACCACAGCGGTTAATGCCTGAGTTATCACTGTCCAGTATGTAACTTACCGTTCTTAAAAGAATGATTTATAACTCCTTTTTCTTCATAGGAAGTGCTCGAAAAATGGAGTTAAGGGTTAGATTGTTCTGTCGGAATGTACTACTTGATCACTGGACGCATCGGAGTGATTCTGCATTTTGGTTAACTCGAATATTGAAGCCGTGGCCAATGGTGAATCAGGCAAGATTGCTATATATTATCTTTGGACCAACATCTCCTCATGATGGTAAGCACCATTATTTTTCATGGATGTGTGTTACATACCTGGCTAATTAATTTTTCTTTAGATAGGCTTTTTAAAAATTTTACTGGTACGAAGCAGGATGACCACATCTTTAGTCCCAGCACTTGGGAGTCAGAGGCAGATGGATCTACTTGAGTTCGAGGCCAGTCTGGTCTACAGAGTGAATTCCAAGACAGCCAGGGCAACTTAAAGAACCCCTGTCTTGAAAAACCAAAAAAAAACAAACAACCCCTACCACCACCAAAAACAAAAAACCAAACCAAAACCAAAACAAAAACAAAAACCCAATCCATCTTTACTGGTTGGTGTACAAGAGGTAGTAGGGCTCTGTGAGTTCAAGGCCAGGCTGATCTACATAGCTGTTTACTGCTCTAGAGGCAGTGGGACCAAGAAAAATGGAGCCTGAAAGCTAGGCAGATTCATACAATAGTGTCATGCAATAGCCAACTTTATTCAGATAATTTATAACTCTGAGGGTAAAGAAGAGTCACATGAGTAAAGTGTCCAATTACAGAGGCAAATAAACAACAACAAGGGCGATTGTAATGAGTAATCTGAAGTAACTCTTACCTGAGTCACCTGGGAGGAGCAGGAAAACACATTCCAAGAACTATTTTGTGTTTTTGAAGAAACTGAGGTCACAAGACTCTTGCCCTGTTTTCTTGGAGTTTTTTGACAAGCACTCAGAATTCTCACAGGACTCCAGTTCTTGGACTGTATTCTGACAACGTATTGAGTTCTAGACCAGTCAGAAATACATAAGACTCTGCCTCAAAAATAAATACAGAAACAGACAAACATACATTGTTTGATTGATTGATTGATTTTGTGTGTGTGTGTGTGTGTGTGTGTGTGTGTGTGTGTGTGTGTGTGCGCGCGCGCGCGCACGTGCCTTCATGTAACGTGGTGTGTTTGTGGAGGTCATAGGACAACCTGCAGGAATCACTTCTCCCTTTATACTGTGGAGCTAATTAAAGTGGATGAGTCCTAAGGAATGACCCCTGGCTTCCACATGCATGCATACTCACACATAAAAAGGATAAAATAAATAGTAAGTAGATAAAATCTCTATTCTTTTGTATGAAGCAAAGTTGTGACTTAATAAAGATATGGGTTTTTTAAAGATTTATTTATTATATATAAGTACACTGTAGCTATCTTCAGACACAACTGAAGAGGGTATCAGATCTCATTATGGATGGTTGTGAGCCACCATGTGGTTGCTGGCATTTGAACTCAGGACCTCTGGAAGAGCAGTTGGTGCTCTTAACCACTGAGCCATCTCTCCAGCCTAACAAAGATATGTTAATGTGGAGGACTGGAGAGATGGCTCAGTGGTCAAGAGCACTGGATGCTCTAGGTTTGTTTCCTAGCACCCACATGATGGCTCACAACCACCTATAACTCCTATCCCAGGGGATCCTTCTGACTTCTGTGGCACCAGGCATGCATATAGTACACAGATATATATGCAGGGAAACAGTCATACATATGTAATAGTGTATATCACAAACATATAAAAAAAATTTCTATAGTCCTCAGGACCAAAAAAGTTAAATTAAAAAGATATGTTAATATATATAGAAGTAATTCTGTCATTTCTATTCCCACTCTAGCTCCCAAATAAAGTCATGGAGACCTTATATTTACTATAAGCTTCAGCACTGTAACTGGACAGATACTCATATTATAACCCTATTATAACCTGTATATGGCTGTCCACTACCCAGCCAAGTGCCCCATTACTTGCCAACTTAGTCTTGCCTGGCTGCTCCTACTCCATGGGCGTCCTCATGGCAACTGTCCTGGCCACCTGCTCATGGTTAATCGCTCATGACAAATCTCCCTGTGTCTCTCTGGTCCCCACCAAAGACCATCTCTGGGATCTGAAGTCCCACCTCCTCCTCTCTGGGCTGGCTTAGCTGATTAGGTCTTTATTAACCAATAGAGGTGATTCAGGAGTTGATTGACAGTGCCAACATCCAGACTGCAACCAGATGTCTGGGCAGAGTAATCAGCTTCTGAATACACAGTATGTAAAACCATCTTCTTATGTCTCTCCCTTTTAGTCCAATAAAAGCTTATTCTTTTATATTATTAAACTATGTACAATAAGAATAGTTGTGAAAACTCTCAGGTAAAAATTACATTCACAATGTCTAGTCCATTTGTATTTGGCAGCCTTGGAGAAAGTACTCTACTTATCCTTTCTTGGTAAGTTCAGAGTTCTCTACTTCATTAATTTGCCTGTATCAGCCTATGAATATCCTTTTAGGCTTTAAAACACATATTTTTTAATGTTAAACAACTTAAGTTTAACTGTGAGTCTATAACTATCTAGTCTTCAACCCCATCAGAGACCTGAGAAGGATAAAAGTATTAACTAAGAAAAACAGGAAGTGTGCAGAGCAAGCAGCTTTCAAAACTATAAACAGAGGCAGTTGGCTGCCTACACAGTTATCCAAGATTCCTTTGCAATGTTGGAGCATCATCTTTGACCTTCTGGCTCAGTATATAACAGACTTTTCTGTAAAGCAGGAATGATGAAGGACCTGCTAACCTTGTCCTTACAAACTTGACAACAGACTTCTGTGTCCTGTTGTCCATAGCTTGAACAGTATGCTATCATTAGTTGAGGGAAGGGTAGTTTCTTGCCTAATGGCTAGCTTGCCACACAGGAGAAAACTCCATCCAAAGGTTCTCTGATGCTCATCATCTTCTTTGAAGTGGAATGGGGTGCTGCCAGGAGCTGAGAACTCTTACTGTCTAAAAAGCCTTTTACTAACAAAACATCTTTAAATGCCACATTCTGTATACCTCTGAAGTTTTTGAAGACCATCTATGTATAGTATAAGTGAATAGGCACATTGTTTGTTTCTAGCTATTTACTGTCTCTTCAACCTAAGAAACATATTTCTGTATCTAACTGTACTAGTACCTAACATGAACATAATTTTTTTTAATTATTTATTGTGTATAGTATACTGTAGCTGTCTTCAGACACACCAGAAGAGGGCATCAGATCTCACTACAGATGGTTGTGAGCCACCATGTGGTTGCTGGGATTTGAACTCAGGACCTCTGGAAGAGCAGTTAGTGCTCCCAACCACTGAGCCATCTCTCCAGCCCTGAACATAAGTTATTGACTAACTACTATCTTGCTTTTCTTAATTACTCTAAACAGTTTGTAATAGCAACTTTCAAAAGGACTAGAATATCACATTGCATTTTTAAATAAGTTGCATAGCTACAATACCTAATACAAGAGTTGAAACATATATATAGTATGTTACAGCAAAAATTACCTTAAATTAATCCATACAAATGTAAAAAATAGCTTGTTGTTGTTTTTTAGTTTAAAAGTAGATTCAATCCTATTGTTTTAGGGCAAATGGCTCAAAAAATTCAAATCCCAGCAACCACATGGTGGCTCACAACCATCTGTAAAAGATCTGATGCTTTCTGTTGAAGACAGCTATTTTATTTAAAAAATAAATCTTAAAAAAAGATTTTAAAAAAATTAAAAAAAATCTATTGTTTAATCCTATCATTCCTATATCCCCCTTTTTTCTTTTTATCCCTTCTCACTCTTTTTTCCCACTAATACTAGCAAGGAGAGAAAGAAGAATGGAGGAAAGAAAAAGAGAAATCCCTGAATCGAACCTCTTTTATTTTGTAACATCCCTGAACAAGACCATTAATAACTTGTGATTAACCCGCCAAAAACGATGATAGACATCCGTCATCCACTACACGACCGAAAACCACTTATCCCATTTTTGGAAATGGAGTGTCATTCTCTTAAAATTACTCCCTGCTGTCTGGGGGGTGACCTCTCTTTTGAGGACCCTAAAAATAGGATATTGATCAGTCTTAAGAAATCTAGCTGTAGGGATGGAGAAATAGCTCAGTGGTTAAGGGCACTGACTGCTCTTCCAGAGGTCCTGAGTTCAATTCCCAGCAACCACATGGTGGTTCACAGCCATCTGTAATGGGATCTGATGCCCTCTTTTGTGTGTCTGAAAACAGTTACAGCATACTCATATAAATAAAATAAACCTTTAAAAAAAAAAGAAAAAGAAATCTAGATGTAACATTTGTTGTCCAGTCTCTGTGTTATATAAAAGTGCAGTGCTTAACTAAAGTCCTGACTGGAATAATCTGAGAGACTAGAACAAATGGGATTTGCCATTTTGAAGCTCTCCTGAAAGCAAGTTTGATGAAGCTACTGAGGCAGTCTGAGGCTGGATCAAGCAGGATGCTGGAATAAGTATGTCTCAGCACCTTCTTGAGTCTTGTCAGGCCTGCTTTAACTTCACTGGTGTCTGGTCGTGTTCCTCTGTGAACATAGAAACTTTCAAAGGTAATGTACACTTCTGCATCAACACATGTATAGAATATGCAGTGTGCACAGTTCATCTGCAGATGACTCTCTGCTCTTTGAGCAGGTGAGGCATCTGTCTTTATATGTTGGTTTAGACTGTATAACCAAACTGTAATATAAGTTTTCATCCATGTCATATGCAAATATGGCATGATAAATCCTGAGGACTTTGTACTCCATAAGATTTGTTATCTATGCTTAGCTTAAGTCCTGGATGGAGACATTCATGTCTTGGCCATTTTCAGAGCTTTCCCTATGTAAAGGGATCAGCATATACTTTACCGGATTTTTGTTCTTCTTAGTTTCTTTCTTTATGCGTACAGCCTAGATATTCAGGAGATCTCCCCTGAATCTTTTTTAATTTGAATGGGATCCATTCTTCTCCTGTTGAAACAGATAAAACTTCTTCCCCAGAGCAACACATTTCCTGCCTCAGCACATCATTAAAACGGATAGTGTCCTAATTTAGAAGTTTTTTTTTCCATAATCCAATGTCTCTCAGCAGGTGTTATTTTTTACTCATTAGCACTTTAAAAATTTAAAGTTAGTAAAGCATTATGTAATCTATCTCTGGGAGATCCCATATCCCCTTCTGTTCTATGAGCATTTCCTTCAAAGCCCTGTTAGATCTCTCTCCCATTGCTTGTCCTGTAGGATTGTGAGATATGCCAGTAACATGTTCCATGCCATAATGTCTAAAATATTATTGTACACATGTTGGAGTATCATCAGCTTTAATCTGCAAAGGCATCTCCAAGATAGCCACCATCTTTAATAAATGTGCAGTCTCAGAATCATCCTTGGAATTCTGAATGTGTGTCATTAGAGCGATGTGTTAACATATGTACATACTTTAAAATTTCTAACTCCACAAAATGAAATGCATAAGCTATTGTATGTCATTGCTCTAAGGCATCTTCAAACACAGTATGTACTCGTAACCCAGCATCCTGCCCCACCAGCTCAGTTGGTAGAGCATATTGGGCACCATTTATATCTGTAGGCTTCTCTCCCATAGCCCTGTTCCCAAACAAAACTCAGAGACTTATATCACTAACAAATGTCTGGGCCATAAGCTAGACTCATTCTCCAGCTGACTCTAAACTTAATATCCCATTTATTCTAATCTAATTTCAGCTATGTGGCTGGTTCCTCTCCTCTACTTCTTTAGTCAGTCTCCTCTGTATCACCACCAAATTCTTTCTCTCTCTGCTGGAAGTGGCTCTCTCCCTGCCGGAAGATCTTCTATTCCTGCCTCAGATTATTTGCCATTAGATTTTATTGACAGGCACTACATTCCCTGTCTTTCTCTGGTTCCCACCAGAGATCCTTTCCAGGATTGGAAGTCTCATCTTTTTCCCTCTGCCCAGCTTGTAGCTGATCAGATCTTTATTAATCAATCAGAGGTGATGGAAAACAACTTTTAAAATTTATTTTATGTATAAGATATACTATAGCTCTCTTCATGAACACCAGAAGAGGGAGGGCATCATATTTCATTACAGATGGTAGTGAGCCACTGTGTGGTTGGTGGGAATTGAACTTAGGACCTCTGGAAGATCAGCCAGTGCTCTCAATCCCTGAGCCATCTCTCCAGTTCTGTCTGGGAAACAATTTTTACACAACATTGAGACAAGAGATGCTTGGCAGCACCAGCAGCCTGACTGGGCACAGTAATCAGCATCTGAATACACAGTGCACAAAACCATCCCCCAACAAGGAGGCTGAAGCAGAGACTTTAAAAAAGTAACATGGCAACATGGGTGTGGGTTTCTCAATGAAGAGTTGTCCAAAGGAAGGCAGGCCTGTTAGCCTGGTCAGCACAAGCTCCTCAGAGGAGTTATAAAAGCATTGTTCTTCATGTCAAACTCCTTTAGTTTCTTGGTTTAAGTACTGTTGCTGTGTTTCAGCACAACTAATTAGAAATCTATAATGCTATCAGAATTGACATTTTATGATGAATGTAGCTTATATAAGTAACAGGATTGTATAGTCCTTTTCATTCTAAACAATTCCTGAAGTCTTTATCACAAAACCATCTATTTGATTATATTCTACCTTTTGTTTCAATCCAGGGCAGGTGATTTGGCAGGAAATGATAGAAGGGCCTACAGATGAGTCCAGTCTGAAAGGTTTGGCTAATGCCATTAAGTTACTGTATGACACAGGTGCCAAAGGCTGGACAGCAGATGATGTCATCAGTCTTGTAGATGAGCTGTCAGGTAAAATATGTAATTACTAATATGGAATAATAGAAATTTATTATTATAATACAAACATAAAGTTATACAGACAATTCTCTAACTACTAATTGTGGGGCTGGAGAGATGGCTTGGTGGTTAAGAGCACTGGCTGTTCTTCCAGAGAACTGAGGTTCAATTCCTAGCACCAACATGGCAGCTCACACCTGTCTGAGATTTAACACCCCCACACAGACAAGAATGCAGACAAAACTACCAGTGCACATTAAATTAAGTGAATTATTAAAAATAAGAAGTTAATAATTGCTCAATATATAGTTTTAAATTTGTTTTGTTACAGCTCCAAAACATTTTTAGTTTTGTATTATGCTTTTTGTTTTTTTTGGTTTTTTTGTTTTGTTGTTTGTTGTTTTTGTTTTTTTGGTGTGTGTGTATGTATTTGGAATATGTAAATACTGTGGTATAAGAATGTGTTTATCTTACTTTCCAATGTTTAAATTAAGCTTGTTCTTTGACAATTCATCCATGTATACAATGCATTCTGATTACTCCTGTGCTTCACCCTCTCATAGCTTCTTCCCACTCCCTTAAACTGTCCCCTCCTCCCACTTAAGACTTTCTCTCCATCATCTTTTTGTTCTGTTCACTAAGTTTAGCCAGGGCTGTCCACATGAGCATGGGTATGGATCTGTCCCTTGGAGCCTAGTGACTCACCAGTAGGTACACAGCCCCTACAATGGCCCCCACCGCCCTCAGCACCCTTCAGTAGCCAACAGTTCCATAGCAAGGAATCAACGCCCAGTTTTATAGATTTGTATTACTGGATCACTTCACAGCTCAATGAGTTTACTTACCCTCATTTTACAGGTCCACATACACACCCTTCTAGATTATATAAAAAGAAATCCCTCTGCTGATGGACAGGAGAGAGGGAAACAGACTCCGAGGTTTGCAGGGCTTTCCTCCTACATATGATGCACACTGCCTGCCGATGTGTTACTTTGTACGAGAACTTCTTGACTAAAAGCACTGTGGCATGCAGGTGACTGCTGTCTCTGGTTGAATGCTGAAATTGGAAAGCTAAAACATGCTAGGCACGGTGCCATCCTCAAACCCCAGCACTCAGAAGGCAGAGGCAGGCCAGTCTCTAAGGTCAGCCTGGTCTACAGACTGAGTTCCAGAACAGCCAGGGCTACATAAACAAACCCTGTTTGAGAAAAGAAGAAAAACCCTAAAACATTATTTCTGAGTCTTTCCCTTGGCACTAATTACATTTCCAATAAACTAATATAATATTGAATGTGTTTAAAGATGTTTACTGCAGCAATTATATAATTTCTCATTAAGTGACTGTTCTTCTTCTAATAAAAGTGGTTCCCCGGGAGTGGCTTCTGGAGAACAACGCACGCCTCCTGATCCTGAGCGGGAACAACATCTGCTTCACTTTCATGGCTAGTAAAGCCGTAAACGGGCGAGCCATCGAACTGGCAAGGCTCATAGTCTTTTTGGCTTTGGTAAGAAAGAACTTTTTCTCTAGTGAGTTATTTATTAGCATTACACTTGACCCAAAGCCCCACTTCTGTCTGTCTGTCTGTCTCTCTCATACACATACATACACACAGAGAGAGGCAGACAGACAGACACTGCCAAGAGCTGAGATATACAGAAAATTGTATTTAAAAAGTAAGTATTGGGTTGGGGATTTAGCTCAGTGGTAGAGCGCTTGCCTAGGAAGCGAAAGGCCCTGGGTTCGGTCCCCAGCTCCGAAAAAAAAAAAAAAGAAAAAAAAAAAAAGTAAGTATTAAAGTACATACATTTTTGTTTGGTTTCTGTCTTTGAGACATGGTTTCAGATAGCCCAGGCTGGCCACAAAGTCAATACGTAGCTAAGATGACTTTGAATTTCTGAGTGCTGGAATCACAGGCATGTGCCATCGCACTCCATTTTATTCACTCACTGAGCATTGCCCATTATGACTCAGTGGGGTGCCCTAAGCAGTAAGCTGTATCACAACCCTGCCCTAGGTAGTAAATTACGCTTCATCCTAAGCTGTCATTGTCACGGCCACTTTGAAGCTCTACTGCTTTCTTCACGTGAAGACTGATGGTCGTGTTACTCTGTGCATCTGAATCAGGTGTGTGAGAAAGAGTTGTACTGCATGGACTGGACAGTTAGAATGATGCAAAAAGTCTGCAAAGTCTTCAACACTGCAACAGAGAGAAAGAGCTTCCTGCAGAGCGTAGCAAATGCCTTTGCCTGTGTCACGATGGAAATGCTGCAGCCTGTTATGTCTGGTAAGCGTAGACAATGCACAGGAGTGAGATCCTAGCTAGGGGGCAGGGGGAGGGGTTGGTTTTGGTTTTTTGAGACAGGGTCTTTCTCTATGTAGTCCTGGCTGCCCTAGGCCACTCTGTGTAGACCAGATAGGCTTGAACTCTCAGATATCTACTGACTGCCTCTGCTGTCCAAATGCTGAGGCTGAAGGCACACACCACCACAGTAGGCCTAGATAATAGATATTAAGTTAGTTTGGTGGCCAACACAATTTACCCTGTGTGGGGGTTTTTGTTTGATATTTTAAGCTTTTTTTGGAACTCAAGGAGATCCACTTGCCTCTACCTCCCCAGTGTTCTGATTAAGGGGGTGCATGACTACACCCAGCCCTTTAAACATTTTTTAAATTTTTTGTTGTTTTTATTTTATTTTATTTTATTTTATCTGTGCACCATGTGCATGCCTTGATACACAGAGGTCAGAAGAGGGTGTCATAGATGGTTGTGAGCCACCATGCGGGTGCTGAGAGAGAACCAGGATCCTCTGCAAAAAATTGTTGGTTTCTGACTCTCCTAACTGATATCCTCATCATCATCCCTGTTTCATAGGAATCACAGATAGAACTTGACTCATCCAAGGTCATAGTTGAGACGTACCGAAGCAGAGCAGGGTCCTTGCCCGTGTTTTCTCTCTAGCGTCTGATTTCATGGCTCTAGTGTTAATAAGGCTTAGTAAGAATCACTGACAAAAATGTTTGTTTAAATATTATTAGGGACACTTAGACCATCTTACATTCCTGAGCCATGTGTTAAAATGTTTAACTTTTCCCTTTCTCTGCTGTCTGTCCGTGTGTGTCACAGGAGAGCGTGATGATGATGACAGAGGCTTCCTGAATCTGTTCCATCTTCTCCACGCTCAGGCAAACTTCCATAAGGAGGTGCTCTATCTGACCATGAATGCCGTCTCTTCCTAAGTCAGGAAGCTTGTCTCTTCCACAGTATGTTCGCCTGGACTGGCATTCAGGAGAGTGAGGCCTTTTCACATCCAAGGATAGCACCTACTGGGCTCTTGGGAATCTAATTAACCAGAAACTCCAGTTGCACAGAACTTTGGCTGTAACTGTTTCACTCTGATTATTAGAAAATAGCAGGCAAACCTAAAAATATATTGCAACTTTTCTGGAAAACAAGTTCTGGCTCTCCAGGTCTTGGTAAATATAACATCAAACAAAATCAAAGTATTAACTGTCCACGAATCTGCAGCCGACCTGACCTATCTATATGGCTGCGAAGCAAGAGCTAATTCTGCCTTATTAAGAGCAGCTCCACACTCAATGACTAGTGCTCTCTGTTCACTTTGCCCACGTGTTCTCTCAGGATTTGTAATACTAGCTTTTAGAATGTACATTATGTAAGTAACATTCTTTACCACCTTCTTAGCATATGGTTACAAAACAATCTTATATTCATTTATATTTGTATGAACTAACAGAAAAAGTCCAAAATAAGTATGTGTAGATAATATATATATTGTATATTTATATATGTAAAGACACATGTGCATATATTTCCTGCAAGACAATCATACAAAAGGTCTACAAATGGAGGACGGTAGGGGTGAGTGTGTGTGTGTGTGTGTGTGTGTGTGTGTGTGTGTGAACTGTAGTTTTCAGATAATGGAATTATCTTGTAACTTCCCTTGGGATTAGAGCAGTAAATTGCAAGCAGGAGAAAAACATAATAAAAGCAAGTAGCTCTTCTGCTGCCAGAACAATCTTCACAACTCACTGCTCTTCCTGGTAAGACTCCTCCCAGTCCCGGAAAGTGGGGTTTGATGGTGGGGACTGACAGCACAGACTGTGAGAGTGTGCACAGAGAGAGGGGCAGGGCAAGAGGACAGCATGTGTGTGGACCCCAGAAACTCTAGGCCCATAGAGTAGACCTGCCACCTACCTTCTCCTCCACTTGCCTCCCAAGGGGCTATCGTGCAGGGGCCTCCTGTGGCTCCTTTCCCTCTTTTCCAGTCAAACCCAGGGCTTTGCACAGCTAAGCAAGCGCTTCACCACTGAGCTTCCCCACCCCACACTCACCTTCCCACTGGATTCTCAGAGGCTGCCCTGCTTTTCCTCCGCATACTGGGAGATCAGGAGATCACTGTCAGCAGTGGGATATAAAGAAAAGTCATGGGGTTGGGGATTTAGCTCAGTGGTAGAGCGCTTGCCTAGCAAGCATAAGGCCCTGGGTTCAGTCCTCAGCTCTGGAAAAAAAAGAAAAAAGGAAAAAAAAAAAAAGAAAAGTCAAGAGTTTTAACAAAAGGCTCAGTGAATATTTGATAAGACTGAGGACAGTGAAAATTGTGGAGAAAAATTGTGATCTCAGGCTTTTACTATGTTTCAATAACAAAAACACTCATAATATGAAAGGATCAAATTAATTGCCTTTTTGTTGTCTATGTATAATTTCACTAGTGGGAAGATTTTTGTTTTTTTCTCCAGAGTTTATTTGAAGATTTAGGGAGGGAAACATTCTTGCTTTTTTTCCTCATTTAATTTTCTTCTGTTCAGGTAAAGAATTGATCTGTAACCAACAGCCTGGCAGCCCATGGTAACAGCAAGTGGCAGAGTACAAAGTAACACCTCACTCTTTCTCTGTCCTGACACTCCCATACCCACTTTGGAAAGATTACTAGATTTACTTATCAAACACTGGTGATTTCAAGCTGACATTTTCTTGGAAAGAAAGGGAAAAGAAGCAGATGTTACTGGGAACAGTACTTTAAAGCTTATACTTACTTTTTTTCATTTACTATTTTAGATTCCTTGAGTTAGAGTTTCTTTTCATACCTCTGGCTGTCTTGAAACACACTATGCAGACCGGGTTGGCTTTGAACTCACAGAGATCTACCTGCCTTTGCTTCTGAGTGCTGGGACTAAAGGTGTGTGCCACCACATCTAGCTCTGAAGATCCTGACAAGTGGATAATTGCATTTTAGGAGGCTAAGAGTACTGCAGGCTGCTCTCACAGAGAACCCAGTTCAGTCTCTGTCACTCATGTGGCAACTACCTCCATCTGTAACTCCAGTTCCGGCCTGTGCAGGCATATTAGACATGGTTCACATCTGTTCATCCCTCCCATGCACAAAGAATACCCATACACATATAATAATATAAAACTTTTTAAAAGGTAATTTCATTTTCGGGCTAGAGAGACGGCTCAGCGGTTAAGAGCACTGACTGCTCTTCCAGAGGTCCTGAGTTCAAGTCCCAGCAACCACATGGTGGCTCACAACCATCTGTAATGAGATCTGATGCCCTCTTCTGGTGTGTCTGAAAATAAGTACAGCGTACTTATGTATAATAAATAAATCTTTAAAAAGAAAAGATATTTTCATTTTCTTAGAGAAAGAAATGCATCATTCTGAAGTTTGCTTTTAATAACAAAAGTCTTCACAATTCAGAAAATTTACCAAAGAAGCATGTTTTAATTAAAACAATTTATTGTCTGTACTGGGAATTGAACTCAGAGCCTCACACTTGCTAGATAATCATTCTACTACTGAGCTATAATCCTGCTAATTTAAATTTTCTTTTATTGGGATTTGACTCTTCTTGCATATTTGTTGACATAACTCGCTGCTATAAATTCTTTTCAATTCATGTAAAGTTGTTGATTTGGTTACTTCTGAGTTTAAATCTGAAAGAAAATCAAGCCATGATTGCAGTAATGACTTTTCTTCTTCCTGAGACATGGCTGTTTCTCTGTGTAGCTCTGGCTGTCCTAGAACTTACTCTATACACCAGGCTGGCCTTGAACTCATGAGGTCCACCTGCTTCTACCTCCCAAGTGCCGGGCTAAAGGCGTGTGCCGCAATTGCCCAGTTCCTTTTTTCTATCTCTAAAAAGTAAATTGGCAAATTCTTTATCTAATAGTAGATAAAGTAAATTTTGGAGCGAATCTGCAGTTTCCACAATTCAGCAACCTGGTTATTGATTTTGCTAAGTACATTTGTCATTTAAAAAAAAAGTGATTTTGAGTTTTAAAGAGAGATAGTAAGGGGCTGGAGAGATGGCTCGGTGGTTAAGAGCACTGACTGCTCTCCCAGAGGTCCTGAGTTCAATTCCCAGCAACCACATGGTGGGTCACAACCATCTGTAATGGAATCTGATGCCCTCTTCTGGTGTGTCTGAAGACAGCTACAGTGTACTCATAAATAAATCATTAAAAGAGAGAGGGGGTTGGGGATTTAGCTCAGTGGTAGAGCGCTTGCCTAGCAAACACAAGGCCCTGGGTGTCGTCCCCAGCTCCGAAAAAAAAGAAAAAAAAAAAAAAAAAAAAAAAAAGAAAGAAAAAGGAAAAGGAAAAAAAAAAAGAGAGAGGGGAGACACTAATTTGAGTAACATTTGTATAGCACAGAGGTTTAAGTAACAGGCAGTCTGATTAAACACACACACACAAATGGAACATTTGAAAATTGGTAGACTAAAATGCTAGAACTGGCTAGACAGGAATTAACTAAAAAGTCATAAAAACACTGTAAACACTAAACAGATAATTTCTTCTGTCATTTTTTGCAAATCATCTCCAGTCACTGTGACCCCAGGGAGACCCAGACTCCCAAAACGTCTTTTCCTTTTTGGTGGATTAACCTTTACCAGAGGGAAAGTCAGTGCACCACGACATAGCTGTTACTGTTCTTTCTGTACACACATGATGCCACTCATGTCAGGAACTGAATCACTGTCATCACTGTATCTTGTGATGACTATGTTAACCATGTGAAACCATGCACTGTAGCACACTGTTGTGGTGATGCCATCTGTCCTCTTAGTTCCTAAGTGGTGGTGTGTGTGTTCCTGTGGCAAAGTTCAGCTCTGTCCATCAGGCACCTGCTTAGAAGTTCCTTATCCTGTGCACCTGGCCAACTCTGTTTGCACTCCTAGGTCTTTGTCAATAATAGTTTATTGCTAGGGTAACTTCACCTTTGGAGAACAGAGCAAGCAGGAGATACCCAGTAGAAGGTGTAGCGACAGAATCACTTTATGTCTGAGAAATAAACACTACTGTCTTTGTGTGGTTAGCCTCAAGGTCAGCATCCTTCTGTGAACAGTACTCAGTCACGTGACTGCAGATTTGTACATGCCTTTGACAGCCTCTGTGCTGACTGGAGACTGTTTCAGTAACTACTAGCAGAGTGCAGTATTCTCTCAAAAGCACTGTGTTATGCCAAACATCTTTGAAAACTAATATTCTATTTGTTCAACTTTATTTAATTTCTTATTTATTTTAATAAAATTAAGTTTAAACTAGAAATATTTCTAATATGTTTAGAGTTCCTTATTGTTTCATTCATTGAATTTCTGTAGTGTACTTGTATTTATTTAAGCTGTTTTTTTTTTCTTTTTTAAAAACAAGGCATTACTATCTAGGATGGTGTAGAACTCACTATGCAGAGTGGACTGGCCTGAAACTCACAGAGATCCCTCTGCCTCCTGAGTACTGGAATGAAAGGCTTGTGCCACCATGCCTGGCTAAGCTATCAATTAAACCCTACAGTGATTTTTAAGGATGAATTATCAGACTGGCTGCATGCCTATAATCCCAGCACTTGGGGGGTAGGGGCAGGAAGGCTGCTGTTACTTTAAAGCTAGCTTGTTGTACATATCAGGTTCCAGGCCAGTCAGAATTGCATGTACAGCAAGACCTTGTCTCAAAACAAGACCAAAGTGAGCACTTGTTCTCAAACACTGGGAAAGGGGAACTGAAGCTTGCACCTTCCACATGCTAGGCAAGCACTGTACCTCTGAGCATATCCCAGGCCTGTGTGTGTGCTGAGGAAGGAACTTAGAGCCTCAGGCGTGCTACACACACTCTACTCCTAACCTACCCTGCAAGCTCCAGGGAACTGTCTTATATAAACAGTGTTGCAGACAGTTATATCTATCTTAGCCTTAACAGCGTGGCATCCGAACATTAACTTAATTTACTAGAAACCACTCATCAATTGAACAGTAGTCTGTAAGTAGTGCAACACTGTAAAATGTTCTCTTTAGTTCAGAGAGAAAATTCCCAAGCATTATTCCAACTGCTGCTAAAATAGATGTTATAATTATCAGTTTAATGCCAGTTCCAAACCCCTAAATAAGCAAATATTACTGTTATTGCCAGCAACTTCCTGAAACTACACAAATTCAGTGTATCCCTCCCTCCCTCTCGCCCTCCCTCCCTTTTTCCTTTCAGTCATGAAGGGAGCAGATACAACCCAGGGTCCAAGATAGGTAAGTGATCCTTAGATGATTTTAGATAGCAGGTGGTGCAAACTTTTAATCCCAGCACTTGGGAGGTAGACAGGTGGATCCCTGTGTTCGAGGCCAGCGTGGTCTATAAAGTGAGTTCCAGGACAGCCAAGGATACACGGAGAAAAACTTTCTTAAAAAACCAAGAGTGAGAGAAAGAGGAGAGAAAGGAGGCAGTGGTTCTCAACCTTACGAAAACGAAGTCTGATAAAGCCAAAGCAAGAAATAGTTTCCACCTCGGCTATGCTTAATGAAAATGTTACTGTAATTTCAAGTTTAAATGATATGCTAAGAAATTTTACATTTCAAATAATGCTAAATTTAAACCATTTTTGAAAAGCAGTCTTTTTTCCCTGAAACTTAATAGATTTAAATTTTTCAGCCCCATTTCAAGATGATAAACTTCCATTCTGGGTTCACACACTGGGAAAAATACACTGTGGGTGTCTGACTTTGCAGTATTTCCCTCTGCTCTTTAATGTTCTCAAAATTTACCCTCAGTAATTTTCCTAAAATAAATTATATCACTTCTATAATTTCGTCAAAAATATTTGTGTCATGATTCTTAGCATTGTCATCTTAACTTTTGCAGCATAATTTACAGTTGTTTAGATACATTTTATTGCACTGTCATAAGCCAAATATAAGATCTATTTTACCTGATGATCCTGTGACAGAGATCTGTGAAATGTATACAAAACTTTACACAAATAAAGGTTTTAATATTTTATTGTGCTTGAGAATCCCAATATATATGTAATTTAAATATGACATAAAACATTTTCTATCTAGACATAGTAGCTCATGCCTGTCATCCCAGTACTTGGGAGACAGGCAAGAGAATTGCCACATGTTCAAGGCCAGCTTATGGTACATAGTTGTCTTAGGCTTTGCTTTGCTGTGAAGAGACACCATGACCATGGCAACTCTTATAAGGGCAAACATTTCATTGGGGCTGGCTTACAGTTTCAGGGTTCAGTCCATTATCATCGTGGTAGGAAGCATAGCAGTGTGCAGGCCGACATGGTGCTGGAAAAGGAGCCGAGAATCTTGATCCGAAGACAAGTAGGAGACACTGTCTCTTCCACACTGGATGGAGCACTCAAAGCCTACCTATACGATGGCACCCTTCCTCCAACAAGGACACACCTCATAATACTGTTGTTTCTTGTGGGCCAAGTATTCAAACACATGAGTCTATGGAGACCAAACCTATTCAAATTAACACAACAGTGGCCAGCTAGAATTTAATTTTTTTTTCTATTTGAGTGGCAGACTTAAACCCAGAAGCTTGAGGAGACCTACCTAAAATGTTGTTGGAGAGATGGCTCAGCAGTTAAAACAGTGTCTACTCTATCTATCTATCTATCTATCTATCTATCTATCTATCTATCTATCTATCTATCTATCATCTATCTATCTGGTGTTCTTTTTTTAAAAGATTACTTATTTTTATATGAGTACACCGTTGCTGTCTTCAGACATACCAAAAGAACACATCAGATCCCATTACAGATACTCTGAGGGTCACCATGTGATTGCCAGGATTTGAACTCAGGACCTCTGGAAGAGCAGTCAGTGCTCTCAATCACTGAGCCACATCTCTAGTCCAAAACAGTGGCTACTCTTGCAGAGGACCAAGTTCAATTCCTAATACCCATCTGCAGTTCACAATTGTCTGTAAACAAGTCTAAGAGATTACACTTTCTTCTGGCCTCTGCTCCACTGGCACCAGGCATGCATGTGGTGCACAGGCAAACATGCAGGCAAAACACCCATAGATATAAAATAATAATGAATTTAAAGCAAATAAGTTCACCCAAAGCAAACAATACTAACTCTGGAGAGGTTGAAACAGAATGACGGCAAGTTGAGGCCAGCCTCAGGTATAGTGAGACCTTGTCTTGAGGAAACAAAAACAAAACAACACAACAGGAAACCTACTGTTATTTCTGGGTGTGTTGTTGCCTGGGTGCGTAAGCACAAAGTAACAGCTGTTCAGCGTTTATTTCTTAAAACTAGGAAGACATAACGCTGCCTGTTCCTGAAGACCTGTTTAATTCTCTGGATCCAGATAATGTAAGGAGAAAACAGACTCCACAAGTTGTTCTCTGACCTCCACACACAGGACTCACACGCACACGCGCACGCACACGCACACACACACAGAGTTTTTTTTTTAAACTATGATATTTTATAAATAACATTTTTAAAAAGGCTAGTCTGGGCCTGGAGAGATGGTTCAATGGTTAAGAGTATTTACTGTATTTACTGCTGTTGCAGAGAACACAGATTCACTCAGTTCCCAGAGCCCACAGGGAGGCTTACAGCCATCTGGATCCCAGTCCCAGGGGATCTGATGTATTCTTCCGACCTTCCTGGGTTCTTGCAGGAACACGGTACATAGACGTACACTCAGGCATGCAACACAAAAATACAAGGTAAAATAAAATTTAAAGCAATTAAAGGATAAGTGATCTTACACTGTGCCCATGTCTGGGGCATATGTATGCACCTTCTCTGAGGTTAGCCTCTTTGCCCTTGTGCGATATTACTGACAAGTTGTTTCAGTTTTATATGGATACAGACTGAAGAACTTCGGTCTCATAGAACTTCAGAGTGAAACTTGATTAGAGACTATGCCATAAAGATTTAATCACCATAATTAACTCTGTACTTTGGACCCCTTCAAACCTTGGTACTTGCTTAGGTAAGGATACAGAACTGCTATCTTAGTAGAAAGTTGTAGTTTGGACCAGGCACAGTGGTTCAACCCTGTAATCCCAGCTCTCTGGGAGTGGAGGCTGTTAGGATTTCAGGTTTGAGGCCAGCCTGGGCTGCATCCTCCTCCCAAACAGGGAAGGAAAGAGGGAGGAGAGGAAGAAGGAAGGAATTGGAGTTTGAAATAATAAGATTATGCTAGTGTTAGAGAGATACTCTAGAGGGAAATGTCAGGGTGCCCCTGAAGGTAACCCCCTAAACATATTAATGCTCAGGCCTCTGCTCATCCCAGCAGTGAATCTGCCCATTACTTGTCTTAAGCCCATGTTGTCACATAGTATCACGTTTCTTAATATGTCCTAACACCTTAGACAAATTACCGATATATATTTGCAGTAAATAAATCTATTTCCTCCTCAAATTTATCTTGCAGTTGAATTTTTCACTATAAATTCTTGTGTGAAGATGGTCACACACCCGTAATTTCAGTACTCAGGAGGCTAAGGCAGGAGGACTGTGAGTTTGAGGCCAGCCTGGGCTCCACAGCAAGACCCTGGAATAAACAAGGCCATCTGGGGAAGGCTGGGAGAAGTGGTAACAACTCAGGGTTGTCCCGTTACTTAGCTAGAGTTTTAGATTTGTTTGTTTTGTTTCAAGACCAGGTTTCTCTGTGTTAGCCTAGCTGTTCTGGCTGTTTTAGCATTTTAACACTGGAAAGGATAAGAAATCTTTTCTAAAGATTATTTATTTATTATATATGAATACAATGTAGCAGTCTTTGGGCACAGGAAAAGAGGGTATCAGATCTCATTACAGATGGTTGTGAGCCACCATGTGGTTGCTGGGATTTGAACTCAGGGCCTCTGGAAGAGCAGCCGGTGCTCTTAACCACTGAGCCATCTCTCCAGCCCCAGGAAATCTTTTAGAGTCTAGGAAAATGACTAAAGCTGTAGAGTTTAAATGGCTCTGTGATATAGACAGAATTAATGTTTTTCTTGTCTGGATTATATCTTTTTAGTGGCTTGTTTTTTTCCAGACAGAGTTTCTCTGAGTAAGCTCTGGCTGTCCTGGAATTCACTTTGAAGACTAGGCTGTCCTCCAACTCAGAGACCCGCCTGCCTCTGTCTCATGAGTGCTGGGCCTGAAGCCATCACCATTCTTTCTAAGATGTGAGGGTCTTGGGCTGGAGCTGGTAGAGTACTTGGCTAGCATGGGTGAGGCCCTGGGTTCAATCCTGAGCACTGCAGAAATAGAGAATGGGAAGAGGTGAGCTTTTTCTCTGCTGCTAACAGCAGTTCTCCTGCCTCAGCTCCAGGACTAGAGGATAACCACAAGAAAGCTTGTCCAGGAAGGAATTTAAGATGCAAACTTGTGGCATAAATTATACAACCTCACTTTCTGCCTCTCTTTTATTTTTATTTTATGTATATGGGTGTTCTGCCTTCCTGTATGTCTGTGCACCACTTGTGTGTACAGAACATGCAAAACCCAGAAAATATCAGATTCTCAGGAACTGGAGTTACAGATGACTGTGAGCCACCATGTAAGTGCTGGGAACCAAAACAGGGTCCTCTGCAAAAGCAACAAGGACTCTTAACAGCTGAGCCATCTCTCCAGCCCCTCTTTCTGGAAGATAGAATCTCATGTAGCCAAGGCTGGCCTTGAACGCCTGATCCTTCGTCTCTTTTCCCAAGTGCTGGCATTATAGGCGTGTGCTACCATACTCTGTCACCATACTTGGCTTTTCTTCTTAAAAATAGCAATTGGACAAAATATTATTACAAGAAATTATTCATTTTTATGTTTATTTTTAACCTAAAAAAGAAAATCAATGCAGAACAATTATGATGAAGTCTTCAAGGAAATAATAGATAACACAGATTTGGGGTCAAATCCACTCTATCCTAAGATACAGTTTTTTTTTCAACCTTAACGGGACAAGGAAATAACAACTTTGTTTTTTTTGGTTTTTTGGGGTTTTTTTTTTTGTTTGTTTGTTTGGTTGGGTTTTTTTTGTTTTGTTTTTTAAGATAAAGGAATGTTTAAAAACTCTTAAAACGTTCCATTGGGGATATTTTTTTCTCCTAAATTAATACTGCCATTTTGTCCCAGTGCTTTATAGGTGGGCACAAAGAATGAAGACTTCACAACCATGCGCCTCTAGTCAACTAAGGAGCTGGGAATAAGTGGGAAAAGCAGGGAAGAAATGATAAATCTCAAAGAATTCAAATAACAGGATTTTGGGGGTGGAGTGGTTTGAAGATCAAGGGAAACCACACATCCTCAGCCTGTACAAACTGTAAACTACTGATCAGAGTTTGCCCTTGAGTTTACAAGGGAAAACAGGAAGGGAAGAACATCTTAGGATCGTGTGCAGTTGCCTTTAGATGGAAGGAAAGGCTGCCCATGTGAATGCCTGGGCACTCTCCACTCTGGCGTCACTGTTCCAACCTTCCATATTCACGATACACCCTGTCTACAGCTCAATCGCACGCATCCTGATGTCCCCAAGAGTGCCCCTGCCTCACAGAATGCCGGCTTGCCAAGGGTCAGCCACATCTGGATACACTGGAAGAAGTCAGTTGGGCCTCAGGATTGCTGTTGTTGGTAAGGAGCCTCTTGCTGGACCCCGCACAGGAGCTGTGGGAAACCCAAAAACAGAGTGGTCAGCTGGGAACTGCAGGAGGGGCACTAGCAAGAGCTCTGAGAACCAGCACCCCATCCCTCTACACCAAACTGTGCCCACACGACTAGGGAAAGTGGGCACCTCCCCCACCCCCTACCCCAAGTAAGTTTCATTTGCTGTTTTTTCTCAAGTGGGAGTTAATCGCGAGTGAATTAATGAATGCAGTCGTGCCTGCTGCAGTGAATTAATGAATGCAGTCGTGCCTGCTGCAGTGAATGAATGAGTACAGTTGCCTTGCCCACACAGAAGGATGTACTGTAGTCGTTGCCAGGAGAGAATGGACAACTTGGTTTTGCATCTACCTGGAAGAGGAAATTAGGAAATGATTGTCCCCACCCCACCCCAGTACATCTTTCCCTCCCTTCCCCTCCCACCTAAAACCTAGTGCATTTTACTTTTATTTATTTATTTTTTATTTATAGCGAAGTTTATTTTTAATTTTAAGAAATCACATTTTAAATCAATTCTAAAGGAAGCTGACCTTTCTTTTCTTATTCTTCTCAGATTGAACCAAGAAATGCTACGTCAATGTGTATGACAAATAGATACAAAACCAAGCTTTTTATTTTATTTATATTTATTTATTTATTTATTTATTTAATCAATACCCGAATAATGACCAGAAGCCAAAATCCACCGGTGCGTCCGCAAGCAGGGTGCTCGGCCTTTCAGCTCCATCCTTCCCCTCGCAGCCCCTGCGGCTCCAGGCCACTAGAGCAGGTAAATTATGTAGGACAGAACCACCAGGCCTATGATGGCAAAGAACATGAGGATGAAGATATCCAGCATGGCTCAGTACTAAGCAGAGGAGCCCCCTAGATGCCCGGGAAGTGGGAACTGCAAGTGTGGAGATCGGTCAGCGCGGAGAAATGGCTCCTACTCCCTCCCGCTTCCTGTTCCCTCCCCCTCCCGGGGACCCGAGGCTAAGGGATGCTGCAACTCCATCAGCAGTTTACTCTCCACCTCCACCATCACAGCCAGCCAATCACAAAGCCCACGGTGGGTAACCAGGGAACAGCTACTTTTAGACAGGCAAAACCGGAGGGGTTCAATTTCTTCCCAGGAAGCCAGCCCCGCCCCTTCGTGTGGAAACGCTCTCTCTATTTAGATACAGTTTCTGCACTGAGTGGGCTGCTCCGGAAGGTGTGAGCGGAGGATCTCTACAGACCCCTTAGGAATGGATTCTTCTGCCTGCCTTCTTCCTGCTTCCTCTCACACATCTCTGGCAATCTAACTCAGAAAACTAATTGTTAACCAGTTTTGTGGGCCATCGGTTAATTCACAGAACATGGAAGAAAGTCTCACGGGCGTCTTGGGCGGGGGGCATGGACGTGAGTTTTTCCACTGTGCCAGGTATGGCACACGTAGGGTCATTTCAACCGGTGCGAAGTCTTTTACAGCCTGAACTCAAGAGCTTGCCTGATAAATTTTACAACTTGACTTGTCAACAGGGGCAGGAGTCAAAGCGATGTTCTCACATTCCTAAATGCATACTCTCTCTGGAGCCCACCCCACACTGGCTTGCCTTGTTGGTCTGGGAGATCCTCGGAGCCTAAGCTTAATTGTGTCACCTGAGGTCTCTGCTACCCTTTGTGCTGCTGCTGCCCCCAATTGTTTTCTCTGGATCTTCTGAATTTTACCCAGTGACATCCTCAGAGGAAGCAGCAAGAAGCCCACACACCCCACTCCTGGGTAATGTCTGGAAATGCAAATCCAAGTGGGATTTTGGGGTTTTTGTTTGTTTTGTATTATTATTATTATTATTATTATTAATTATTGTTTTATTTTGTCTTGAGATAGTCTCAAGTAGCCCAGGCTAGCCCTTGACTTCTGCCTCTACCTCTCAGCCTCCTGAGCATTGCCGTTACAGCCAGGTTTCACGTGGTTTCTTCTGAGGGAAGTGACAGGGTTCAAAGGGTAAGGGTGCCTTACATCAAATCTGATGACCTGAGTTCAATCCCTGGGGCCCGCAGTGTGAAGAGAGGACTCCTGTAATTTGTCCTGTGATGTCCACACATGCCCTCTGGTGTACACACAGGCACATAAACCCACACCCCACAGTGGTGTATTTTGATGCTTTCTGCTGTGTGTTGTACACTGACAGTTACTGAAATGGAAAGGATTTCTGTAGGCCAATTTCTAAGGTCTGGTCCTTAGCCTCACCCCAAATATTTTCTTTTAAGGGCCCAGGCCTCCAGATATTAGTAACCCCCTTTCTACCCGAAGCTTAGGCCACTCTCACGAGGGGAGACTTCCTGAGCAGGCGGTGCAGCAGACAAGGTCACCCGGGGCCACGGGCTCTGCTGCTGCTATTGGGAACTCTAAGCTGCTATCTCCTTCCTCGGCCTGGGACACTCCCCACACACAGTTCATTCAGCCAAGCCCTCACCTCACCTGCTGTTCCCTGAGGCCAGAGAATGCTTCCATGTGAAACCCAGGTAGAAAATGTCCCTTTCTATGAAGCCTCTGGCCAGGTGGCTGCCAAGCAGGAGTCAGGGTCCAGGAATGCTGTATTGCTTACCACAGGTGCCTCCCTAGAGCCACTGAGCAGACGCTGCAGTGTTTGCAATCAAGCTGGCTGGGGACCGGCCATCACAGGACGGAGAAATGGAAGGAGTGGGAGGACTGCCTCCCGTTGCCTGCCAGACCGCCTGTGGAGGGTTTATCCAGACTCTGTGACACTGTGGGCTGTCCTACTTGCGATTGATTTACAATTCAAACGTGGCAGTGGTACACTGGGCTGAGCTCACTGGTTGGCTTGAAGACTTGTAGAGCAGCCCACTCCCAACAGCCAGGAATTTGAATGACACCCGTGACTGTCCCTGAGTACACTAGCTAGAAGGAAGGAAGAAAACGCTTAACTGAAAAGGGGTGACAGTGTGAGAGGCCTCTGAACTCAGGGAATGCCAGCCTTGACTGTGACAATTTTCCCAGGCTGGGCAGAGCTGTCATTGGTGAATTCCACTGAAGGGCTGGGCTATGTCCTCAAGGAGAAAGCAAGCATCAGAGTAGGAAGAGCAAGTGTCTTTGGTTTCTAGAGGAGTCCGTCTCTCTTTGAGAGGTAACTGGGTTCAGTGTGAGTGACAGGTCAATGCCCCCTGGCAAACAGGACACACACAGAAGTTACTTCAGAGTCAAAGAGGAAGAAGCCCAGTCCGCAGGTAAAAATTATACTTTTATTTGAGTCACCAGGATAAAGATTCACTTTGTGGTTCAAGTCAATGTTCAAAAATCATAACAGGCCAGAAAGAATTGATCCCAAGCACAAGGCCAGGAGGGAGGGGACCAAACAGACCAAAGAAAGATGACAATCCGATATAAAAGATGAGTGGGTGGCTTCACACACACACACACACACACACACACACACACACACACACACAAACACATGGATGAAATGTTAGACAGAGGTGGACTTCACAGGGTCACTTCTGTTTCTGTTTAAATACAGGCTCTGTGGGGTGGTTCTTTTTGTCTTGTGTCCAGCTATTAGGAAATGAAATATTCCCCGGAGGGACATGAAGAGGGACAGGAAGCAGCATGGGAAGAACTCATGCTCCTCACCACGGGGCTTCTTGCGCTACAGGATTGGTCCACAAAAGTTAAGTTCACAGTCTAGCCAAGGTGCCCTCTTTCCTGGGTTTTGATTGGCTGAAAAGACCCTTACAAAGGAAGAGACCATGGGCTTGGGGATTCTGTGCTCTTCTAGGGTTGGATGCTTCTGGAAAAGTATGGACTCCAGCAGGCTTGGGGCCCTCAGCACCTTTGGTAGTTCCTCTTCCCTCTGCAGGTGTGGGAAAGTCTTCCCCAGTTCTAGGGCACTAAAGGAGCAGCTGACTTGACATGTTGGGAAGGGAGGCTCAGCTGAGAGGAACCAGGAGGCTTGTAGCACCTCCTGAACACAGGCCCTCCAAGAGCAAGCGCCCCTGAACCCTGGTCCCCAGAACCGCATTGTGCTTTGAGATCAAGGGGAAGTGGAGTGGGTGGGGCACCTCCCCAGTGGCTCCTGAGATGCTCCTACAAGGTTCTCCCCATGCTGCCCACCAGAACACTCCTTGCCTTCACCCAGGCTAGGGTCGGAGGTAAAGGGATTGACCAGGCAGGAAGATGGTTTCCTCTAGCAAGCCCTCATGACAACCACACTGCTAGCCTGGCCAAGGTCTTCAGGTTCAAAGGTCACCTGCAGCAGGGTCTGAGTATGGAAAGGGACCTGACATCACACTCAGGGTAAAGATGAGAGTCAGGAGACCCGGGAGGAGTGACAAGAAAAGCCCGAGATGAATGAAATCGAGTGAGTACTGTTCCGGGCCCCAGACGCAAAGGAGGAACTTGAGTTTAGCACCAGCCCAGAGACGGTGCCGCCAGCCTTGGAGCCCTGGACTCCCTCCTTTGCTCCAAGGACAGGAGAGCCTCAGGTGAGGTGCCACAGTGTGTGGGTGACTTGGTCCCTTTGGTACCATACTCTGTAGCCTCAGACACAAAGACAGGAAAGCACACATCTAACGCAGAAGCCTTCTCCCACCTCACTGCGGAGGTGGGAGGGCCTCCTGTGCTCCAGAAAACTCTTGCCATTTTTCTGTCCCTGCAGAGCTCTAGGCTGGTCCAGCCTTGTTCCAGGGAAGGAAGGCCATAGAAGACAGAGACCTTTCCCCAGCGGAGCAGGAAGAAACAGCTCAGTCAAGTCCCAAAGGCTTCCCTGGCTCTACCCTTCACAGCAGGCTCCCAGCCAGGGAGATAAAGAGTCCCAGGAGGCTGGGGGAGGAGGGAAGCAATCGGGCCCAGGAGAACACCCCGTTCCCTCCTTTCTGCTGCTGCCCCTAGAACTAAGGCAAGAATCTGACCCAAGCTGGGATTTCTGGGGAGCTCTTTGGCCGCCCTAGGTTTGTGTGGGCAGAATGGCACACTCCATGTGTGAAGGAACAGAGGGGCAGGGATTCAGCCTGAAGCAGAAAGTCTGCTCTCCCCTGGATGCCCTGAGGAGGCAGAGAGATGGACTAGGGGAAGGTCATCACATTGTTCTTTACATAACTGAGGCCTTAACGCCCACCCCCTGGGCATGTGGGGAGCCCCACCTGGAAGGATGAGGAGTACGCAGCTCACCCCAGCTCTAGGCAGAAGGGTGTCAGAGGAGCTGGGCCAGGGGTGCAACGGGCCTAAGGTGGGAAGTGAAGCTAAGAGCTAACCAGTCCCTCCTCCCTGGAGACAGGGTCTCACTACATAGCTCTGGCCGGCATGAAACTCACGATGTAGACCAGGCTGGCCTCAAAGTCACAGATCTGCCTGCCTCTTCCTCCCTTTGCTGGGATGAATCCTCTGCTGGGATTAAAGGTGTATGCCACTACACCCAGTCTAACCGATCTCCTTAATGGGTCTCTCGTTTCAGCCCAGCCCTGTGATCCCACCCTCCTCAGAACAATCCTGCCCTCCTCAGAGTGCCCAGCCTGTTCCATCCAGAGAGAAAAATCAATCAGTTGATTGGTCCAAGGGAAACCTGCCAGAGGAAGGAGCCCACGACAGGAGCAGAACAAGGCTTAGGTTGGCAAAGGAAGCTGGAGGAGGGGTGGGGATAAAGAAGCAGTTGAAGATCTTAAGAGACAGAGACACTGAAGGGTGGATGGGTCAGGCCCCAGGACAGATGTGATGCCATGGAATGCATTGAAGACAGGGTGGGGCAGCACGGGGCTCAGATGGCCTCAACATAGTTGGCTGGCAGCATCCCCGTGTCACCGGTGCGCTCTACGGTCCCATACATCCAGCCATCATCGATCTGCTGCACATTGACGATGGTGTCCCCATCCTGGAAGGAGACCTCGTCCTCATCGGCAGCGCTGTAGTCATACACTGCACGGTACCGTTTCTGGGGAGCACAGCCAATGGTTAGCCTGGGTATTTGATGTAGGCTCTCCCACACACACCCAGACCTTCTCCTGTGCTGGACAAGTGCTCCACCAAGTCACTCCCAGCCCCGTGTTTCTCTCTACCTCTCAGGGACCTTGGGGGAAAGAAACAATAAACCAGAGGATGGAGCCCGGGGTAGGTTCTGTGGTGGAGTCTCTTGTACCCGTTTCCACACAGCAACAGTAAAGTCCTATAGACTTGACACAAATAGTGGCTTTTAAATGTGACATATACAGGGACTGAGGAGATAGCTCAGCAGTTGAGAGCACTGACTTCTCTTCTAGAGGACCCGAGTTCAATTCCCAGCACCCATCTGGCAGCTAATGACTGTAATTCCAGTTCCAGGGGCCCCAACACACTCACACACACACAAGTAGGTGAAACACCAATGCACAAAAGAAAAAGTAATAAATTCCTAAGAAAAAGTGCAATATACCATTCTGGGCATGATAAGATGAGATTTTGAATCTCAGCACTCAAGAGACTGAGATTTAAAACAAGACAAGATCCTGAGTTCAAGGCCAGCCTGGGCTACATAGCTCTTTTTTTTTTTTTTTTTTTTTTTTTTTTTTTTTTTTTTTTTTCCGGAGCTGGGGACCAACCCAGGGCCTTAGCTCGCTAGGCAAGCGCTCTACCACTGAGCTAAATCCCCAACCCCGGCTACATAGCTCTTGTATCCTTAGGTCTTGGGTTTAATTCTCAACACCACAAAACAAAAAAGAGGTATAGATAGCCTAATCACTTTTCAGATCCTGGTCCGTACATTGACCATCTTTTATGTCCAGCCAGACGGCCATTGCCGTCTCCGGCTATCCTCTATACGAATGCCCACCACACCCCATCCCCTCAGTCTGCTATCCTACTATTTACCCCACATGGGCACAAAGGTGAACTTCTCCTTTTTAAAAAAAAAAAAAAGGAGAAAAATGTTCAAGACAAGGTCTAAGCTATGTAACCAGGTTAGCCTTGAACTCCTGGTGATTCGTCTGCCACACCTTCCCAAGTGCTGAGGTTACACC
This sequence comes from Rattus rattus, assembly GCF_011064425.1. Lineage (NCBI taxonomy): Eukaryota > Metazoa > Chordata > Mammalia > Rodentia > Muridae > Rattus > Rattus rattus. The sequence goes on from NC_046162.1 coordinate 56,546,626, forward strand.
TGTACCCAACTGCCAGGGTGATTTTCATAAAGCAAAAGTGCCGTGTAGTGCAGTGCAGTGCAGTATAGTGTGGTGCAGTGCAGTGAAGTGTAATGTAGTGTGGTGCAGTATAGTACAGTTTAGTGCAGTGCAGTATAGTGAGGTGCAGTGCAGTGAAGTGCAGTGTAGTGCGGTGCAGTGTAGTGTAGCATAGTGCAGTGTAGTGCAGTGCAGTATAGTGTGGTGCAGTGCAGTGAAGTGCAGTGTAGTGTAGTACAGTATAATGCCGTGTAGTGTAGTATCGTATAGTGTAGTGTAGTACAGTATAGCATAGTGTATGTAGTGCAGTGCAGTGCCATGTAGTGCTGTGCAGCATAGTGCAGTGTAGTGTAGTGCGGTACAGTGTAGTACAGTTTAGTGCAGTGAAGTGCAGTGTAGTGCAGTGCAGTGTAGTATCGTATAGTGTAGTGTAGTGTAGTGAAGTGTAGTAGAGTGTAGTGTATGTAGTGCAGTGCCGTGCAGTGCAGTGTGGTGCAATGCAGTGTAGTGAAGTGCCATGTAGTGCAGTGCAGTGCAATGAAGTATAGATTACTAGTCTCAAAGGCCTTCCTTCCCATGGGCTTACAGGTACCCAAAGGGCACCTGTCTCCAGGAACCTGGACCTTCCCACAAGACACTGAACATTCCAAGGATGTTCTGTTATAAGGTCTTTGTATCTGCTGTCCCCCTTGTACCATTTGACTCTGCTGCTCTGTCCCTTACCCTGCATAGGGCAGGCCACTTGCTACCTTACCCTTCCTTCACACAGCCTCCTGCTGCCTCCGCCCTAAAGAGAGGTCACTTATCCCGGGCCACCTTATTTCTCTTCTACGCTGACATGAGTTGCTTTGAATCCCAGCGTGGAAATCAGCCTAGTGCACCCTGGCGGGAGGTATCCCGGAACACCCAGGCCAGAGCTTCACACCCAGGGCCACCCAGCTTAGTGATGCTCATTTCCCAAAACTGGTGAGTCCCACCCCAGGCCTGGCTCTGGCTCTGGCTCGTCCTACTCTAAGCCTGGCTCAAGACAGTAGCACAAGGCTACTTCCTGCCCACACAGAGACACAAGTTTGTATAATCCTTTTCTGGGGAAAGGGACATGGCCCTGGGGGTCAAAGAACCCCAAGATCCTGTGTATACTAGATGAGAACTCTATCACTGAGCTATACATTTCACCTTTATCATTCATGCATGTGTGTGTGTGCATGTATGTGTGAGCTCTCGTGTGTGCATGTGTGTGTGCACGCCTGCATGTTTATGTATGTGCACGTGTGTGCGTGCGTGCATGCATGCGTGTGCCCGTACACAGGTGCATGCAGCTGTGACCTCTTTCACCCTTTCACCCCGGGGCTTCTCTATTCCAGACAGTTACTCACCCCGCCGCCACCTGGGGCACTGCGCTGTATGGAGACAGGGGCTGCTGGCTCCTTGTACCCACCATAGGACGGGGTCACCTGCTGCTGTTGGGGCTGCTGGTAAACTGGAAGACAGAAGAGATGGCTCGGAAAGTGTCTTGCCAAATTCATTCCCCCAGCCCCTATGAGGTCAAACGTATGAATTTCTAACCCTACTTGGGCCTTGCTCAGCACTGCTCCCCCCAAAGCAAAGGCTAGGCATGCGCATTCACTAGTGTCTTAGGCATGGCTGTCTGCTCCTTACAGCAGGATCTGCTACTCCAGATCTCCTGCTCCCTGGCGGGGGTGGAGATGAGATTTTTAGGGAGCAGACCTATATGCATAGATGCCTGTGTGTGTAGCCCCCCCACCCCTCCCTACACTCACCTGGGGCACTGGTCGGGATATGGTGAGGCGGTGGCTGTTGCTGCTCCGTGGGCCTCCGGTAGCTGTCCTGGGCTTCTCGGCGCTCTGGCTCTATGCCTTCACCTCCGCTGGGCCCCATGCGGCTCTTCTCAAACTCCTCATGGTATTTGATCTGTAGGGCAGAAGGGATGGGCGAGCCCATCAGTCCTCTCTCACGGCCACTCACGCTGGGCATGGCGGTAAGTGCCCCTTGTGCTAGCTCCTGAGGCAGAGGGGCGGAGCAAGGCCACACACACACACGGACTCCAGGAGAGCTACAGAAAGACCGTACCAGCTCTCTAGGTGACTTAACCACGACAAGCTCAGGTAAACCTTCTTCTTCGCAGCCTGCCCTTGGAGACGAGGTCTCACTATGTACACCAGGCTGCCCTTCAACTCACAGATACTCACTTCCTCAATGCTATGTGCTACCACACAGGACAAGGAGAGAGCAGCTATAGGAAGTCCATGCAAGGATTAGCTGGTTCAGTTGAAGGAGTGCTTGGTCTAGTAGAGCAGATACAAAGCCCCACATTCTGCACACAATCAGGCATGGTATATAAAACATCACCACACAGGCAGAGACCAGTAGCTGTGAGTTTAAAGCCATCCCGGTCTACATAACCAGTTCTAGGCCAACCAGGGCTACACAGTGAGACCCTATCTCAAAACAAACAAAACGTGCAAGACACGATCTCTAAATAAAGAGAGAAGATGAGGAGGGAGAAGGTGGGGCTTGCTTCCCTGTGGCAGGGTCTGAACCCTTCTCACTCTCCCTACACTCAATAGTAACCACCATAGCTATTCCTATTTACTGGCCCCATGCCACATGCCTAATGTCACCACATGGCACAATGACTGTGCCAGGCCCCGGATTGCCGAAAAGCCGGCCAAATATTCTCCCAGGTGACTTTAGCGCGGTCCTCACAAAGCACATGGTACTTTAGAATAAGCACACAGAACTATTACTGTTCAAATATGGAATGTATATCATAAAATGCACAGAAAGTGATGGGCAGAGAAAATAGGAGGCAGAGAAGCAGGCAGCAGGCAGATTCTAAGTGTCCTTCCTGCACCCTCATGGGACACATCCTCCCCGCTTGAAGAACCTCGGTGAGGTCCACTCCCTTCTCCCACAGAGGAAACCAAGGGGAGAGAAGGCCCAGGGTCCGGGTAGAAGGAATGAAACAGAGAGACAAGCTGAACACTTGATCCTCCTGGGCAAACAGCAGGGTGACTGCCCCACCCTCTGGAGGCTTCGGCATCTGCCTGAGCGGTTGCTTCTCGCTTGTTTACCAGGACTCTGTCCTGCCTTTTCCTTAACCCTGGAGAACGGCAGCGGAGGGAATGAGTAAGGGAGCTGGGCAAACCCACTCATGTTCTTACAACAAAAAACCCATAGCCCTGGAGAGCTACGAGTCCTGGTGAGTGCTGAGGCTGCCCCTTCCCAGGTCTTCTCTGCTGCTTCCTCTCGCCCTTAGCATTCCCTGCACACGGCCTGCAGGAAGCACAGGGCTGAGGCCAACTGGGAATACCTGGGTCAGTGCTGCAGGCTAAATAATGGTTACTGCTGTAGTCTGGGCCGGTAGACAGGCAGGGCAGCAGCCAGCGCAGCCGTGGAGTGTGGGAGGGAGGGGTGTAGTCTAGAAGCAGAGGGCTGCCCACTCACGGAGTCTGAGTAGAGAGTCAGACCTCTCCCTTTCTCTGTCCTATCCTCTCGTGACCGAGCAGGGACACGCAGGGACACACACCCAAATGGTGAAACAGTCTGGAACAAGGCAGCTGGACTAACACTTCACCCCCCATACTGCCTGGAAGGACACACAGGCGTGAGGTACGCACGGACACAGGGCACCTCTCTAGATCCTTAGGACTCTGCTCTGTGGCCAATAGGAAGCAGTAGAGAATAAATACCACCCGAAAGGCTCAAAAGACGACCGCTCTTCGAATTTTTTTTGTCTACAACCTTCTCATATTAAAAAATTAATACTTTTGGGGTTGGGGATTTAGCTCAGTGGTAGAGCGCTTGCCTAGGAAGCGCAAGGCCCTGGGTTCGGTCCCCAGCTCCGAAATAAAAAAAAGAAAAAAAATTAATACTTTTTCATTTCTAATTTTATAATTAGATAATTTAATAATTCACCTATTCCCATGTGACCCTGAGAATGCCATCAGTTTTGAAGGCAGGTACGCGGACCAGTGCAATTCCACGTAAGGTCTGCCCACCTCACTTCTTAGAAGTCACTGTGGGCAGCCAGGAATTATGGCATATTCTTATAAACCTAGCACTCGGGAGGTAGAAGCAGGAGAATGCCACGACCTTTCCAGTCCAGTCTAGTCTAGATGGAGAGCTCTGGGCCTGACAGGGCAGGACAGCAAGGCCCTGCTAACAAAATCAGAGTTGCTACTTGTGGGAAGATGCCTATAAAAGGAGACCCCAAAGACTCAGGCATTTTGATTAGTGGAAGACTGAGCATCCGACATTCTCGTCCTCCCTTGGCCCACGGATGTCACTGTCCATATTAACAGCCTTAACATCTGGGCAGCACTTAACACCGAGGCCATAAAAGCATCCCATACATCATCTCCCTGACCTATACGTAGGGGCTGGGGAGACGACTCAGACAGTCAAGGCACTTGCCTGATGACCTGAGTTGAATTCCAGAACAAACGCAGAGGGAGAAAGCTGCCCTGGAGTATCCTCTGGCCTCCACAACACACGCGCTACAGAAGAGATGATTCAAGCCGGATGGACACTTTTAACTTCCACTTCAAACAAGAGTAAATAGGACTTGGAGACCTCTGTGGAGGACCCTTCACTGGGACAGTGGACAAAGTCCCACCTAGGCAGGCCTTTTCCTGGGAACAAGTGTGGGGCAGGACCACACACCCCTTCCTATTCTCTCAACTTCTGTCCAAACATCAGAGTACCTCAGGCCCCCTAAAAATGGGGGATAATCATCGGATCACCCTACCCTGGGGAGGACCTCAAAATGCGAACCCCAAAAGCATGGGTTTTAAAATGGTTTTATAATGGCTGAAATATGAGGCCACGTTCAGGCTGCCCACTGCCCTGCACTTCCTCCTCAGCAAAAAGGGGAAGCTGGGTGATCTCCCCTGGCCCACCTAGCAGCTTCCTAAGCAAACAGCCCAGGAAACACCTCCCTCCCCATGACCCAGCCAATCAGGACCCAGTTCTGATCGTGAGCCATCATGTGGGTGCTGGGAACCGAACCTAGGTTCTCTGCAAGAGCAATAAATGCTCCTAACTGCTGAGTCAGCTCCCCAGCCCCCAAAGTTCTGATCTTTAAAGAGCCCAAATGCTGGGCCTCCATGGAAGGAGAGCCAAGCCTCCTTCCTGTACACAAGGGTTCAGTGCCTGGAGCTAAAGGAGCCTTGTCCTTTTGTGTGACTAGGTAGGGTGCCCTTGAAGGCGGCCAGTTAACGTTCTGCTTTCTGACCACCTGCTTCCTGTCTGTGGTCGACAGAGAGCCCGACAGGCACACGTCCCTCCTCACATGATGCTGTGTCATGGCTTACCAACAGAAAGCATTAAGTGGAATATTCAGCTCATTTCCACAAGTCAGCCCAGTTGGGGAGGGAGAGGGCTGAGAGGGTGAACTCCTGCTTTGTGTGTGGTCATATATATATATATTACCCCTTTTCTCACCTAGTCCATGTCGCTATTGTCCCCATTTTATAGACGGGAAAACCGAGGTGGAAGAAGGGCTAGGTTAAATGGATCATAACAGAATCTACTACGTCAGCACAAAAGAGCCTTAGTTCTCCACCAACACACAGCCTGGCTTCCTGTTAAAAAGATTCCTGGTTTGTTTTTGTTTTGTTTTTATTTTTTTTACTTTTGTTTTCTTGAGACAGAGTTTCTCTGTGTAGCCCTGGCTGTTCTGGAACTCCCTCTGTGGACTAGGCTGGCCTCGAACTCAGAGATCCACCTGCTCTCCCTCCTGAGTGCTGGGATTAAAGGCACTCATAGTATTTCTAGAACACACACGAGCTGGGCATGTAACCACAGCACACAGTCAGGAAGGGGCAATGGGAGGCCAAACTTGGCTCCTGTGGTACAACTGTCACGCGAGGTGACCCAGCAGTTACGAGTGCCCACGGCTCAGGCTGAGGATCTGGGTTCAGTTTTCACTGTCCATGGCTACCCGTAAACTACAGTTCTAGGGATTTCCATGGCCCGTTCTGGCCTCTTAGAGGAGCAGACACACGGCGTGGTACACAGGCAAGCAGACATTCCATAAAAACAGATCCTGAAAGACGAAAAGAAGCTATGGATAAATTCGGCCTTTCAAAATCAAACTCGAGCATTAGGACCTCAGAGAAGGCTCAGTGGTTAAGAACGTCCAGGGGACTCAAGTTTGGTCCCTATACCATCCATTCTTGTGAGGTGAATGGCTTTACGACCTCCTATAAGTCCAGTTCCAAGGATTCCACACCTCCATCTGGCCTCATAGAGCACCTCACACACGTGGCATAGAAACACACACAGGACCGGAGAGATGGCTCAGTGGTTAAGAGCACCGACTGCTCTTCCAGAGGTCCTGAGTTCAATTCCCAGCAACCACATGGTGGCTCACAACCATCTGTAATGGGATCTGATGCTCTCTTCTGACGTGTCTGAAGACAGTGACAGCGCACTCACATAAATAAAATAAATAAATCTTTGAAAAAGAAACACATGCACATAAATAAAAATAAAACAAATCTTTGTAATTGAGAAATCTAAAGGATCCTCTAATGAGCCCAACTCCTGACCATTGAATTCTGGTAAGGAAATGAAAATTTGCAGTTATTAACCTCTTTCTTTCTATCCTGTCTGTCTGTCTATCCATCCAAGGTCTCACTATGTTGTCTAGGTGACCTTGAATTCTCAGCATCCTTCCTGCCTCAGCCTACAGGGCACTAAATTACAGATTTATCTCGCAATACCCTGCAACTAATTACTATTTATTGATCAGGCGCAGACACTGACTGACGCTGACTGACGCTGACTGACTGCATGGAATGTGGTTATTTTTAGCTGACAGAAAAACAAAGGCTCCTGGCCTGGAGCAAAGGTGTCTGCGGAGTTTATGGTTTTACTGTCCTGTGGGTCCTTTGCCACTGAAAGCAGCAAGGCTTGGCCCCGCCTCTGCCTCCCTCCTGCCCAGAGGCGTCTCTAGCTATGTATAAACCTGTGACAGGTGCTAAGAGAGTCCCAGATCTAATGCTCTACAAACCCCTTAGAGCCGGGCCCAGGAATCCAACTTTCTTTCCTTTCCCTGTTTCTTTCTTTCTTTGAAAGGGCTCTGAGGATTAAGCCCGAGACCCCATGCATATGAGGTAAGTAAGTGCTCCATCACCATGAGATGCCCCTAGCCTAGTCCTTGATTTGCAGTGAGCAAAGAGCTGTGTACGGTGCCTGGTTCCTAAGTGGGGAGAAAGGGAAGCTAGACCTGTAGACATGTAGAGCGGAAGGAAGGCTCGCACAAATGGCGTCAGCTAAAGTGTCTCATCCATTAAAGTCCTCAGCGCTCTGGGGCAAACACCTCGGTTACAATCGTAAGGGCTCTTGCCCCCATAGCACGGGGCCAGGGCAAGCCTCTAATGAAGACAGAATTATAACAGATATGTAATCCCTTCTCTTCCGTCTCCCCCTCTCACCTAGAGATGAGCCTCATGGCCTCACACATGCTAAATCCACATTCTGTCACTGAGCCGTACTGGAGGCTCTTCATGTCCCTTCTCTACTCACAGTGTAGAGCAGAGAACCCTGCCTCGAACGCCGCTGACCACACATCACTAACGAAAGCGCTCTGCATTTCCCGAGCTTCCCAGCTCTGGGACGGAAGACGGGAGCCCGGCATGCCTAGAATGAGGCACGTGTCTCTTTCACTCGCTTGCCTTACATAGGACTGAGGTAGCCTTCACATCCCCAAGCAAACAACACCACTCCAGGGAAATGGGCATTGATTTTCAACTGCTCTGGCTGGTGAAAGTCCTTTGTCTGACGTGATGTCTCCAGGGAAGCCAGTCTCCATCTCTGTAAGACAAGTCTGACCTTCAGAATTGACCACTGGTCATTAGGTGCTAAACTGGGAAGGGATGAGCCACACATGGGGCGCTATTTTGGAACCAAAATACAATGTGGCTCTCTCTGAACAGCACCTTCCTCAGAGAGTTACGCTGGAGGTTGGCCCAATTTAGCCACACAGTTCTGCCTGTGGTTTAAAGTTCCCTCGGGGTTCTGGGACACAGCCATGCCCCATGTCCTCAGACTTAGGGGCTGGTGAGACCTTCTGAATTTAAGCAGTAAGTTTCACCCGGTACCACAGAAAGCCGGGAGGTGTATTGACGATGCTGACTCCTAGGTCCCAGACCAGGGGTACCAATCTGTATGCCGGGGAAACAGAGACCTGAGTCTTCTCCCAGTGCCCGATGACAGGTGACCCTTTGTGTGTGTGGGAAACTGAACTCATGGGTCTGTGTGCATGCCAGGCAACTCTTCCACGGACAGCCCAGCTGCCTGTGCGGAGTCTGGTAGGCAGGCTCAGGTCATCATCCACACTTCCCCGCTCAGCCTCCCGCTGCACTGGAAGCCCAAATCAGATCCCAGGCACCTCCCCCAGCCCAGAGAGAACCCGGCCAATCAGCTAATTGCCTCCCTCAAGTGTCTGATAAGATGCTATCTGCACTGTAGAAACCTCGGCTACAGTCGGGTTTTGTTACCAGAGCTCCTCAGGCATTTAATGCTTCCAATGTCCAATAACAGAGTGCAGGAAGGTTAAGTGAAAGAGACTGGGTGTCAGACAGAACACTCCGGAAGCCTTCCGAGAAAGTGAGGCAGGGATGACTAGGGCTCACTTGTCTCCTCCACACCCGGTAAATCAATGAATGAATGTGGCATCTCAAGACACAAAGCCACATGACCCCAGCTTCCTGGGCCATTCCAGTTTCCCAATCACCCAAGGCCACGCCACTTCCCCTCTTTCAATGCAGGGTGCTCAGGACACACCCTCTTACCCTTTGTGTGGTCTGGGCCAGAAAGGAAACTCGGGTGAGTCCCGGACTGGAAGAGGGCAACTATAATAGGCTTTCCTGGGGGCCAAGAAGGGTTCTCTGAGGAGAAGTCCGTGTCATCAGACTGTGTATTTTAAACTTCACCTCAACAGCTGGGTTGCAAAACTCATTTCTCATGAAACGAGAATAGAAAACACTGAATGAACTCTCCAAGCACCCCACCCCCCAAAAGCAGTTATTCATGCTTCCTCTTCCTGGTGCGAAGGAGGGGACTCTGGGCCCCCCGAGCACACTGTCACTACACTACACCCTCAGTTCCTTTAAGAAGTTTTGTTTTGTGTGCACTCGCGTGTGTAAGAGTGTGTGAGTGTGCATGTTTTATTATAAAGCCCAGGATGGCTTCAACCTCTTGATCTTGCCTCAAGTGGCTTTGAATCCACGACTCTCCTGCCTCAGCCTCCCAAATGTTGGTTACAGGCATGTGTCACTCGACAAAGGGAACGTTTCTTCAAAACAGGACAGAATAAGAAAGCAATCACCTGGGGTTGGGGATTTAGCTCAGTGGTAGAGCGCTTGCCTAGGAAGCTCAAGGCCCTGTTGGTCCCCAGCTCCAAAAAAAAAAAAAAAAAAAAAAAAAATCACGTGTGAGAGGGCGCTTCTGCCGATGCCCGGTTTTTATGGAAGCCACTTGAGCTTCCACTCTAGCTCACCAGGGGCACAGCCCAGTGAGCTATGAGAGCAGTGGAACAGCGGAAAGGATCCTAGAGGGCGTGTGCAAGGTGTGCCACCTGGATCTGGATCCCGTCTTCCCCATCCCCAGTCCCTCAGCCCAGGGTGACACAGACAAATCGGTAGACCCTTTCCTGTTACAGACGTGAGGATACCGGCCTGCCTCGGTCTTCATTTACAGGAGGTTGCAGCTGACTGGGCACGTTCTAGAACTCAGCGTTCAGGCTCGTGCTCATGCTCTGTGAGGCCACTTCCAGCAGCGCGATACTCCCACATACCATAAATCAGGCCCCTGCAAGCCCAGAGCCACCCAAGCTGCTGGTCTGTGGTTACGTAAAGGAGGAACCGAAGGCTGTTCTCTAGCCTCAGCTGCTCTGCAGAACCATATAGAGGCTGTCAGTCCCCCACCGGCTCTCCACGCTCTCGTCTAACTGCCAGACACACCAATGACCAGTCCCTGGCTGGGCCTGAAAGGGCCTGGAGTGGGTGTAGGGCCTGTGGGCAAAGCCAACTGGGTTTTCACACAGGAAGGAAGAGCAAACTGAGGTAGGAGGCTGCGAGGGAGGGCGGAAATGACTGTTGTGTTAGCACCCTGAGGCAGATGGAAGGCTCAACCCCCAACCCCAGCTTTGACCCTGGTGCCAAAAACAAGCATCTAATCCGCTCTGTGACCTCCCCACCACCATGCCTAGGGAATAAGGCCTGCTCCAGAGAATGGGAGATAGATGACTTAGAGTCTGTCTGTCTGTCTGTCTGTCTGTCTGAAAGGGAAGTCTCTTTAAGGAGGAAATGCCTTTTGGGCAGACTGCCTACAAAAGAGGGACAACAAAGAAAAGGTCCTTGGGTACCTCAACCTCTCTCTTCCCCCTGATCTGGTCACCACCACACAGGCCTTTCCTGAGGTTGTCAGGGAACGGATGAGAAAGGAGGGAAGAGGGTAGCTGGGGCATCTGGGGCATCTGGGGCAGGAGCTCACATTGCTGATCTGGTCCTGGGTCTTCTTGATTCTCTGCAGTTCGGGTGTGTCTGCCACCACACTGAAGCCTTTGCCCTTGTTCTTCTCAAACTCTTCCTTGTAGCGCACCTGGAGGCCAAGAGGAAAAGGAGAGGTCAGGCTGAATGTGAAGAAGGACTTTCAGAGCCTGATGCCCTGGCCAGAAACCCCCAACACAATGTAGAAGCCTAAGCCAGAAAGTGTCAGAGCACTAATGACCCCATTAAGACATATCTAAAGGGCTCTGAAGGGAGGCCACACACTGAATGCCCACAGAGAGGCAATATCTTATGAAGGGAGAGGTGGCTCAGGGGTTACCAGTACGAGCTGCTTTTCCAGAGGACCTGAAATAAATACTTAGAGCACAAAAATAAAGAAAAAAGATGGAGACACTTCTGCTCGAAATTCTGACATCAGAAGACACCAGAAGAGAGCATTAGCTGGGCGTGGCGGAGCACGCAGTGAACGTGGATGTGAGGTCTTGCTATGCACTGGGCTTGCACAGGTCTTGCAGCCTGCTTGGGCCAACTCTCCCCACTGTCTGAGAGAACTGTCTCTAGGTCTCTGTTGCATTAACTCGGGAGCTAGATTGTTAAGACTCGTTTGCTGGGGGGTTGGGGATTTAGCTCAGTGGTAGAGCGCTTGCCTAGCAAGCGCAAGGCCCTGGGTTCGGTCCCCAGCTCTGGAGGCGGGGGGGACTCATTTGCTGTGAGTTACTACCTTTTCCTAAAGTGTAGCATGTGAATAAACGGTACATTCCAAACAGACACCACACTGCCCACACCTCTCTGTCACAGGTAACCCAGGCCCAATTTCTAGCACCACGCAGCAACTCATCTGTATCTCTAACGCTAGGGGTTCAAGGCCCTCTTAAGAGTCCTGGCCAGTGCAGGACACACACATAGCATATAGGCAAAAAACACCAGTACGTATAAAAAGAATCTTTTTCTTTTTTGGCAGGTGGTGGTGGACGCCTTCAATACCAGTGGTTGAGAGGCAGAGGCAGACAGATCTCTGAGTTCAAGGCCAGAGTTCCAAAATAGCCAGAGACAACTACAGAGAGAAACCCTGTCTTGAAAAACCAGAAGGGGGATGGGTGGGCAAAAAGTCATTCTAATTAAAAAGGTCATTTCTACTGCCTGAGGTGGCACGGCTTAGCAGCAAATGTCTGGAGGCAGCAGGATCCCTGGCTCCTAACCCTATATTCCTCCTGCCTATAACTATAAAAAAACCCTCGCCAATTCCGAGTGTCAGCAGCCTGCATCCCAGGCAGGACATGGCCGGAGCCACCAAGAGCATGGGGGAATTTTAAAGCAACCAAAGGACAAAGCCACTGCTTACGAGAGCGGTGAGTGCATCAGGGAGCCTTTGACAAGCCGGAATAGCTTCCCAGAGGCTGCCAAGCTGGCCCCAGAGAGCGACTACAGGAGAGGGAGGGAGTTCTGCATGGGAGAGCCTCAGAACCGAGGTCTGAGCTCTGAGGAGAGCCCCACCACGCCCTGCTGCCCCGCTCTCCGGAGAACTCTATGAAAAACTAGAGGCACCCAGGATACACTACAGAAGGGACTTCCCCAACACGGACGGAAGGAAAGTGTAAGGAGCAGCTCATCCTTCCCCCGGGACTCTGGAGAACAGCGGCTGGGAGCCGTTTCTCGGCTCTGCCATCTCACTGTCCACCTCAGCAGCCGTCGGTTTCAGGCCTCACCAGCTGGCTGGCTTTCCTCTACAACAGCGGCGCTAGCCTGAGCCAGGTCAGCCCAGGACACAGGGGCCAGGATGTTGGGAGTTTCCAGAACGCAGAGCCGAGGCAGCTCCCAAGCCTCGAGTCATCGGTCATGGAACTGAGCTACTGCGCTGAGCTCACAGCCCCTGAGCCCTCCTGTGAGGCCCTCCAGGGTCAGGCTCACAATGTGGGTGGATCTTTCTTCCTTTGATGCAGATAAAAAGGACAGGGATGGGGTTGGGGTGGGGGTGGGTGTTGCAAAAAGATCCAGGGGTTTTGTTTTTTTTTTTTGGTTCTTTTTTTCGGAGCTGGGGATCGAACCCAGGGCCTTGCGCTTCCTAGGCAAGCGCTCTACCACTGAGCTAAATCCCCAACCCCGATCCAGGGGTTTTGAATGCACTTGGTTCACACTCGAAGCCAGAGACTGGGATGTGGACCTGGACTGACATGGGCCTCACTGCCCTTGGAAGCGCCCAGAGGGTAGTCTATCATCTACCCTCCTAGGAGGCCAGAAACAGCACATAACTACTAAAAAAAAACCTTCAGAAGAAAAGACATCTGGGGGGTTGGGGATTTAGCTCAGTGGTAGAGCGCTTGCCTAGGAAGCGCAAGGCCCTGGGTTCGGTCCCCAGCTCCGAAAAAAAAGAACCAAAAAAATAAAAAAAAAAGACATCTGGGGCTGGAGGGATGGCTCAGTGGTTAAGAGAACTGGCTGCTCTTCCAGAAGACCAGGGTTCAATTCCCAGCACCCACATGACAGCTTACAACTGTCTGTGACTCCAAGATCTGACACCCTCATCCAGACATACATGCAGACAAAACACCAATGCACACAAAACAAAAATAAATTATTAAAAAGCTTCTGTGAAGACATCTCCAAAGAATGGAGGCTGCAGGAACCCAAAAGGGTCCCACCTAGCTTTAGCTTCCTAGGGCCATCACAAATAGTAGTGAAAACATGAAAAAATGCCAGGTAGTAGTGGTGAACACCTTTAATCCCAGTGTTTGCGGGATCTTGGTGAGTTCGAGGCCAGCCTGGTCTATACAAAAGAAAAACCTTGTCTTAAAAAACAAACAAAAAGAGGTTGGGGGGCTTAGCTCAGCGTAGAGCGCTTGCCTAGGCAAGCGCAAGGCCCTGTTCGGTCCCCAGCTCAAAAAAAAAAAAAACAAAACAAAACAAAACAAAACAAAACAAAAAAAAAAAGGGGTTGGGGATTTGGCTCAGTGGTAGAGCTCTTGCCTAGCAACCGCAAGGCCCTGGGTTCGGTCCCCAGCTCTGAAAAAAAGAAAAAAAAAACAGGCCCAGGAGAAAAGCCAGGATGGTAATACACACCTATAAACTGTAATCCCAATGCTAGGGAGGTAGAGAACAATCTGTCTCACACACACACACACACACACACACACACACACACACACACACACTGAGCATGGCGACAGATTCCTATATCTCCAACCTGCTGTGTTATCTTGGGCCAGTGGCTTAACCTCGGAAGCCTCAGATTCCTCACATCTGTCAGATGGGAAAGCAATGGTGTCAGCTGAGCTGAGGCCAGTGCTGGACACCACATGAGGGCGACTGTGCTGAACCAATGCCAAGCCCCACTCCAGTTTCCTGGCTTTGCAAGGGTCAGGCCCCTAATCCATGGAACAATTGCCATGGCAACACTGCAATGACATCAACTGGTTCCCAGGCTTAGGGACCGCCTTTCCTCCTCACTGGCAAAGGATAATCCATTTCACACTAGCACAGGAGGCAGAGAGGGTGGGGTGGGAGGGGGCAGGAAGGCCTGGGTGCCACACAGTGTGGCAACAGGTCCCAAGGCAGGCCAGTGCTCCTCTTGAGATTGGTGTGTAGGGAAGGAGAACAGGCTAGCCCTAGCTAGTCTCTAAAAGCCCACTCGCTCTGGAGTCTGTGACCCTGTATCTAAGCAGTATTTAGACTTAAAGGGAGAATAGTGGTGGGGAAAACTCTGAGGGTTTCGTCTTATTTTGCTAAAAGGGTAGTCTCAGACTCTCCCTTCACCCACGCAAGAGTGCTGGTATTTGGATGGTTCGCCAGCTGTGATGGTAGCTGGGGTGGGGGTGGAGCTGCCGGGTCACTCAACTCTCTTGTCAGTTTGGCCACAACACTGCCTGAACTTTAGTCAGATGCCTCTGTCCCTGCTTGGTGTTGCCAGGTCCTCCCTCTCTGGAAATTCCCACAGCAGCATTGGGCCTGATGCCCAGACACCAGTATCCATGAAGATCTACCTTCCCTGGGTAGGTCCGATTACCCTCTCTCATTATCCCAGCCGAGAGCAGCTCCACACCAGCGTTGGCCAGATAAAGAATGAACTGAACGCAGATACATCCTCTCCTGGGATCCAGCAGAGGAAGCCAGGAGCTCGGCAGCACACAGTAAGACCACCGAGACTCAGGCAGGATCGAAAGTTCTAGGCCAGCCTGTGCTACAGAGCAAAGCACTTATGTCTCTCTCAAAAGGGGGTAGGGGTGGGGAGGAGGGGGATGGGCATGCCTCTAATCCAGGCAGAGGTAGGTGGATCTCTGAGTTCTAGACATTCTTGGGCTGTATAGCAAGTCCCAGGCCAGTCAGAGATATGTAATGACTGTCAAAACAAAACAAAGAAACAGAAACACGCTGCCAACCATTTCTAGTATACTGGACCCGGATTGTGTAGCCCATTCCCCTCTGAAAAAGCAACAGGCTTTTACATCAGGCCCCCGGATGAGAAGAGCTAATGAACGATCAGAGCTGTGAGTGGAGGTCAGAGTCATCCCATCCACTTCCTCTCCCTTCACAGAGAACAGGAAAAGGAAATGTGTTAAGCTCTGACACCACGCCAAGCGTGGCAAACACCTAAGACATACGAATGGCCCCACAGGCAAACCGGAGAGATGACTGCCATTTTCTACACGGAGGCCCCGTGGCAGGGTGCTAACGACACACCCAAGACACAGTCATGGTGGTAATCTGCGATTCCGCTTTAGGCTGCTGGTTCTGGCAATAAGACAAGGCTGCCGGGGTGGTGGTGGCACACATCTTTAGTCCCAGGGCTTGGGAGGCAGAGGCAGGCACATCTCTGAGTTCGAAGCCAGCCTGGTCTACAAAGTAAGTTCCAAGACAATCAGGGCTACACTGAGAAACCCTGTCTTGAAAATTAAAAACTCGAGACAGGTCTCCATATAGACAGCCTATGCTTCTCTTAAACTCACCAGGCAACCCAGGCTGGCCTTGGACTCCTGAGTATACACATCACTAAACATGGTTCAAACTATTAGGGCATTTTTAAGATATGTGTACACGGATGCGTGTTCACTGTTTATGCTCATGTCTATGTGTATGCACGCAAAAGGGCACGCAAGCCCAGATGTCTTCTTCATGAGCACTATGCCTATCTCCTATAAGACAAAGCTTTTTCTTCCTTTTTTTTCTTTTAAAGATTTATTATATATAAGTACACTGTCGGGGAACACCCATAAGGAAGGGAGGGGGGGGGATGTTTGTTCGAAACCGGAAAAGGGAATAACACTCAAATGTATATAAGAAATATTCAAGTTAATAAAAAAAAAATAGTCTTAAAAAAAAAAAAAATAAGTACACTGTCGCTCTCTTCAGACACACTAGAAGAGGGCATCTGATCCCATTACAGATGGTTGTGAACCACCATGTGGTTGCTGGGATTTGAACTCAGGACCTCTGGAAGAGCAGTCAGTGTTCTTAACCCCTGAGCCATCTCTCCAGCCCAAGCCATGGAGCTCGACAATCTGGACAGAGCCCCCAGAATCCTCTGGTCGTACCCTCCCCGCTGAGGGAATCACAAGCATGAACATCTGGCATTTTTTGACCTAGGTGTTGAGTCCTTGGCCAATGGAGTTCCCTCCAGAGTCTTTTCTGTTCGGGATTACACATAGGTGCTACTCCACTCAGTAAGTGCCACCCTTCAGGGTGTGCTGCTGGTGTGCAGGTCACAGGAGCCAAGACAGGGAGTGAGAACCCTGCCCCAAGAAGAGTGAGGGAGAGGCATTGCGCGTGCACGAACACACACACACACACACACACACACACACACACACACACACACACACACACGGCATTTCCTGAAACACTCTATGAAGGTGACAAGAAACAGAAGAACAGAGAGACACTCTCCCAGCGCATCCGCCTGGGAGAGGGCCAGGACCGGGTCACACACAACTTCTATGCCAGCCCCACCCCAAAGATGCTGTCTCTATTTAGTGGGAGCACAGTGAGAAGCGGGGAGCTGGGGACAACTGCCAGCTTTGATGGCACCACTTTGAGTGTTCCTTCTGGGCAGCTCTGTGGTAGGGGAGGTTACAGATATCCCAAACACCCAAAGGACCACTCTAGGCACCAATGTAGCAGTGGGAAAGCAAAGCAGAAATGGCCCAGGCAGCTCTGCAAAGGAAAAAGAAGCCACACATGAAGTCAGGCCAGGAAGCAGGCAGCCCTGGAAGGAGCCCAGGATACCCTGCTGGGGCGGGGCAGGGAACGGGAAGAAGGTTCCCACTTTGCTTCCAGCCACACAACGCCCTGCCCCCACAGCAGCCACAGATCTATCACCAGGCCAGCCAGCCAGGCCCATCCTGCCAAGGCTTTAGCGACAGACCCAGCCCCCAACTTCCAGGCAAATGGGGTCTCTATTTCACTACAGAGGAGGGAAAACTATGAGGGGGGAAGAAAAACAAACAAACAAACAAACAAACAAACAGCTTAGACCGCACAGCTGGTAGAAGAGGAGGAGACACAAGGGCCCAGCGTTTCCCTTTCCACATGGTCCGCCAGGTCCCCAGGACCAGGAACAGATCTGTGCCCCCAATGCAGAAGGTCAATTCCTTCACCTCCCACCCTGCTGACTGGGGTCACACAGACCCTCCAGTGTAGCACCGTCCCCAAAGCAGCTGCCTGTCGGCTTTATTAGCGCTACCCAGCTAGCGCCTAACTTAGCAGCCCTGCAGAGGAGGCCTCCAGGGCACCCCTGCCTGGTCTGGGCACCGGGCACAAAACCAGTAATCCCAACCCACAGGAGGCTGCTGAGTTTGAAGGATTAGCAGGGGTTTGAGGCCAGCCCGGGTTAACCTCCTTCAAGCTGGTAGGATGGGCAGTCAGTTCTGTAGAACAGATCCAGCTGCAAACGAAGCTCCCGTCAGCTAAGCTCAAAAGCTGCCTGCCTGAGGGCGGGCAATTGGTGCTGAGAGACTAGGAGTTAGACAGAGTCCCGGGTAGACAGACAGACAGGAAGAGGGGGGCATGGCTTCTCCAAACCTCAGTAACCCCACCTACATAGTAAGAACAGCCGCTTCTGAGTCTAAGAGTGGGGGCTCACACCTAAAATTCTAGCACCTAGGAGGCTGAGGCAGGAGAATTCCATCTTGAACTACACAGGGAATTCCAGAACAGCCAAGGATACAGTGAGACGCCTCCCCACCACCCCACCGCTCAAAAAAAAACAACAACAAAAACAAAAAAAACAGAAGCCAACCACCAAAGAAGTAGGCCCACAAAAGCAGCTCCTCCCTTTTTGACAATACGGTTGTGAGGACTGACACACATGGGGCCTGTCCCTGAGTAAGAAGCTAAGAGAATGCTACTCTAGGAACCTCCAAATCTGTGTGTGCAAAGCAGAACTGCCCTGACAAATACCAGATGCTCCTGTATGCAGGCCCAGGTAGTAGAGCTGGTCTCCCGCCTTCCCTATCAGCCCCGCCCCACAGGGGTCAGATTCCAGAAGCAAAAAAAAAAAAGCTGAGGTGGAGCTCTTGTGGGCTCCCAAGGGCAAGGGGGTTGGGTTTCTCCTTAGAGTAGGATGTAGAAAGAAAAAAAGAAAAAAAGAAGAGAAGGAAGGAGGAGGAGGAGAGGAGAAGAGGAGGAGGAAGAGGAAAAGAGAAGGAAGAGGAGGAAGAAGGAGGAGGAAGGGGAAGAGATCTCTTGCCTGGCCCAGGCTTCTGGCTCTCTGACCCCTCTCCCTGCCTGCTAGACCTTTCCGTCCGTCATTGGGAGTCACATGGAGCAGCTTCCCCAGGAACTGCTAAGGAACAAGCAGCTGCCTGTGCCGTGGAACACACCGGAGGGCTACACACACTCAGGGCACACACGAGTGTGGGAGTGAAAAGATCAGAGCCCAGAAATGGCAGACTCTTTGCTCAATATGGCCTTGAACTCTTTAGGACATAGCAGGAACGGGGAGGGAATGGATCCCAAACCCGCCCTTGGAGTTGCAGCAAGGACGAGAAAGGAGAAGGGACCACACCATGTCCAGACTTCACACGTTCTCAGCAGCACTGGGGACTACTGTGCGTCCAAAGGAGAGGAACTGCTCCCTTCAGGTAGTAGACAGAAACCACAAAGCCAGAGGTGGTGTAACCTGCAATTCTGGCGCTTGGGAGGTAGAGACAAGAGGACGAGGAATTCAATGCTATTCCCTTTTCCCCCTTAAGACTGTGTTATGTTTAATTACATGTAGGTGTATGTGTCCATGAGGTTTTGTGCATGTGAGCATACGTAAGCGCACGTGAGCACACCTGAGCGCAGATGCCTGGAGGCCAGAGGCTTCAGATTCCCCACAGCCTGAGTTACAAACATTAGATGTGGATTCTGAGCAGTCTTCCCAGCCCCCGAGGCAATATCTTAAAAGGGTGATGTGACATTATCATCTCAGAGCAACCAGAAGAACCAAAAGAACCACCGGACGCAGTCCTGCAAGGGTCTGTGAGGAGCCCCTGTGGCCCAGGTGGCACTACCCTGGGCACCTTGCCAACTCAGTAAATTCCCCCACTGTATTCTCTCAGTTAATCCTTTAATCCTCACTGAGGCAGACCTGGCTGGTTCCAGGCAGGCTCTCAGGGCTTCAGGCACCTAAGCGCAGTGCAGCTCAGGGTCCCTGAAGGACAGTCTTCTTCCCTGAGGCAGGGCATGATGTCTCCCTTCTGTATTGTACCACTCAGGAAAGCCAAGCTAAAGGGATGGGAGGACGGGGCCCCTCACTGCCCTCCCTCCATGAGATCCAAAAGGCCTGAGACACAGTTACAGGGGACAGGTTGTGTAACACCGACTGGTACGTTTCTCTAGCCCTTCTGTGTTAGGTGTGAAGGGGGTGGCAGGCAAGGGACAGGCTCTTGGAACCCTAGCGGAATCGAACAGATGTCCACACCTCAGAAAGTGTGAAGTAACCGGGCCCGGGTGGGGGTGGAGAGACAGACCAGCCTAGGTTTCAGCACCACAGGCCTTACAAAGACCACAAGTGCCCTGGCCCAATCTGATTACACAACGCCCTCCCCTTCCACCAGCTCCGGTGGGCACAGCTCTCACCTGACTCTGCAGCTCGCTCTGTTGCTTCAGGCGGAGGTTCTCCGGAGTGTCGGCCACCATGGTGAAGGACTGCTTGGGGTAGTGTCTGTGGGACAGAGAGCGGATCAGGCGTCACTCAGGGCAAAGACAAGGAACTCTGAGCTTGAGCAGACCCTGCCAGGTTGCCAATGCTGAGGAATCAGGGGCTTCCTAGGCACAGCCTAGGCCAGCTGGGAAGGCAAGACAGAGCAGGTCTGAGCAGCTGCCTGGCAGACTGTCCTGGCCCACAGGGAGGCTTCTGAGGATTTCAGATTACTTGTTTCAGATGATCCATGCCTTGGAGTCCCCCATAGAGGATCCCAGAGATAGGCCACCCAGGAGAGCCAGCCTAGTCAGACACACAGGAGATGGGGACAGGGTCAGAGCTGAGACTTCTAGCAGTAGAGATCAAACACACAAAGGAAGGACCCAAGACTGAAGGAAACGTGGACAAAAATACCCAGGAGGCTCCCTGTCATTGTGATAAGAGAAAATATGTGTGCAGGATGATGGTAGCACATGCCTTTAACCCCAGCCCTCAGGCGGGATCAGTGAGTTCGAGGCCAGCCTGGTCTACAGAGTGAGTTCTGGGACAGCCAGGAAACCAAAGAAAACTTGAACCCAAGAAAAACAAAAGAGAAAGAGGGAATACCATGTCTAACATGGTCCAACCCACAGGTAAGGGGGAAGATCTGCTCGTGGCCAGTCATCCTTAAATGACTTAGTTATCAAATTGGCAGTCACCCTTACCTTAGTGTTGTTACTGTCCCCCTTTGACAGACAGGAGCACAGACTCGCTACAGAGGTCAAACAATCTGGTCAAAACACACAGAAACAGATCAGAATTCTGACCTCTAGAAAAAGCTGGCCCAGAGGTGGCCCAGAATCTAGCCTTCAGGGACTTGAAGGATGTCACCCTTATTGTGCAGAGAGGTAAACCATGCACAGCCATCCCTCAGCCCTGAGTTCCTGTTCTCATCACATGGAAGCTCCCTTCCTGATTCTCCATGAGCGGAGAGACTTTTGACCGTTTGTCCACTGAATTACCCACGCCTCCGGAACAGCAGGTGAAGTTCAACAAACACTTGAGTTAAGGAACGTTGAGTTGACCTAGGACTATAGAGCTCTTCACCCCTTGTGCCCCGCCCCCTCCCCCCAAGGTCATCCGGTAAACCAGCCAGGACAGGCAGGTCTGTGTGTAGCGCTAGAATATGAAATAGTTGGGGTCCACATGACCTCATCCACCTCAGGGAACTCAGGTGGGTGGCTTCTCCAAGCCGACGTTGTATTGAAAAGCCCGAGCCAGCCATGTTTAGTTCTGTGTGACTGCACCTATCACAGCTGTGACCAGTGCAGACCCCCTGACTCACAGACTCACAAGCACCAGGTAGGGGGAAAAAAAATGGCCCCAATGGTCCTTTTTCCAAGTATGACCCACCCCAGCTTGCCAACAGAAGTCATGAGCTGCCACCTGCTTGCCTACTTCAAGCCAAACTTGGCGCGTTCTCCAGCCACCTGCACCACCCCGTGAACATATTCTATCCCTCTGGGCCACCTAGGGTCCAGGGGACTCCACCGAAGAAGGCGTGACTAGACCAGAAGGGACACAGTGATGGACTCTTTCTAGGTGACCATCTTCCGTGCCATGGCGATGTCATTGTCTTTGGCCTAGGTGATGCCAATGTGAGTTCCGGCCATCCCAGTCAGTCAGATAAACGGCTCCCTCGGCAAAGTGAGGGAGCTAGATGAGAAAAGCAAACACAGGTGCCTGCAGCTGGCAGCAGAAATGGACATGAATGAAGAGAAGCAAAGGTCCCACCCCCAGGTCTGGCCCGGTGCCCCGCACCGCCAAGCCACACACAGCTCAGAAACCCATCCAAAATTCCTGCTCCCGTCCAGGGCAGGGAAGATTAAGGTGGACTCTGTTCCTAGAGACAAGAAATGAACTTCCTAGAGAGAGAATGAAGAGAGATCTCCAGAAGAGCTGGCTGGTCCTGAGACCCTAGGAGATAGGGCTTCAGCAAGGACCCTCCATACAAACTGGGCCCACTCTGAAGGGAAGTGGAACGCAAACCAGGGGGCAGTGGGTATCTGTCAGGAGGGATACACACAGCAGAAGCGAGAGATGCAGGATCTAGGCAGCTCTGGCCACGTGTGCAGGGCCAGGTCATTATGTTGGACAGGGTGAAGGCGGCCTGAAAAACTGACGACAGGAACTCAAAAAGCATCCATCCATCCACAGACCCAGGGGAGAGTGCTCTCATTTGACTGCATCCATAGATTTAAGGCAGAGGTCACCTCCATTGGCCAGGGATAGCCAGACACGTGCATCAGGCTGCCACACCCCCCACTCCCACCACCACACACACACGCCCCACCCCCTCCTCAGCTCCTGGGCACACAGCACTGCCTCCGGAGCGATTACTACAGAGGTGTGCCCTCCACTTTGACAATCGTTTCCTAGACACAGAGCTGGCAGCTGTGAAGCCTCCACATTTACTCCTCCTCCACTGTCCCTGTCCCACCCTGTGCCCCACCAGAAGATCCCAGGCACCAGATGCTTGAGATGGAATCGGGGTACTTCACCTCTCTGTAGCCACCATTATCTTCTCAACCCCGTAGAACAGGAATATTAATGGGGGGAGGGGACAGCCTAGATGTGGACTCTAGGAGTGCCAGGAACGGGGAAGGAATTTAATCCTGTATCAGTTCAAGTAGGTTAAGACACTCCATCGAGCCGCTACGCCCAGTCCCAGGCAGAGGAAGGGCACCACAAGGACTACATTACTCCTGATGGGTCAGCCCAGTCCCCCCTCCCCACACACACACAGCCCCCAACCCTGGGTGAGACAACCCTGCCTTTCCCTTCTCCTGCTAGCTGCTGTGCTTCAGGTTCCCATGGCAACCGCATCCTCAGCTCCAGGCAGGAGAGCAGAGAAAGGGAGAGAGGAAGGAGGGAGAGAGAGGTCTACAGGGTATGGGGGCAGGGGAAGACAGACTACAAGAGTATTCTCCACCGAGGAGAGGCCCGAGGGGCCTGGGCTGGTTTCTTGTAGACAGCTGTGCTCAGATTTGCTTCCAGGAGGCGGGGTACCAGAGCATCCTCGCTGCTTCCCTCCCCCAACAGGGTGGCCTTTGAAGAGGTGATCTGGCAGAAACCAGTCCTCAGAATTCCGCCCTTAGACCCCAGGTGAAAGCCACGCCTTCACCTTCAGATTTAGGGCGCAGGGGTGGGGGAGGGGGTGCAGTAGGGACACGCCAGTTTGGAAACAGCTAAGACCACGAGTCCACCCACCCTCCACCCCAGCCAGATCTTCTGGTTCCCACGGAAACAAAATGAGGGGACAGCGTAAGGGGCAGAGACAGAGCGGAGTCCACAGAGAACAGCTGCTCTTTGTCCCTTCCTGGGCTAGCCTCGTATTAATCATTCCCAGCGTGTGACACCTTCACTAGAGGTCTGATCATAGACCAGTCTTTGCCAATGATAGCTCTCGGAGTTAGGGGGTGGGGTGTGGGGGTGTGGCCAATAGGACAGAAAGCTGGGTGGGGAGGGAGAGACAAGGAAGCTACCTGGCATCAGGAAGGTGAAAGCAGGGGATGGGGAAAAGCCTGGGGTAGCCAGAAGGTAGGTGGGGAGCTGGGCAGCTGCTGGGGAAACCCCTCAGCTCCCCTACAGGCTGTCAGGTGTACAACCTCTCCCCAAGTACCCCACAGGCTCAGGCTGGAAAAGGCAGCACCATCAGGGCACCGATTTTGTATATAGGGAAACTGAGGCTTGGATTCAAGAATAGAGACTTCTTTCAGTGCACATCTCCCTGCCCCACAGCTGCCTGGCCAAATGAGGTCATGCAGACCTGTTGGGGCAGATGGGCTCCGGTCCAGCTCCACTTCAAGGAAGGTACAATTGGCAGAGCGACTGCCCAAGAAAGTGCTTCAACCTTCAAACCCAGCCTGACCTTTGAAACCCTTGGGAGGACAAAGACCTAAGGGATCGAGAGAAGCAGCCTTCCATCCCAGGAGATAGGCTAACCCCGAGGGCCCGAGCTACAACTGGTCCATAGCAGGAAGACTTATGAAGCCCCTTGACGGGGAGTGTGTGGGACAGCGTGTGCAGGAACTATATCCCAGGGGCCGAACAAGGACAGGCTCAGGGATCCTGAAGGCCCAGCTGGTCATTTTTGCAGGGAACATTACCCCTTCCGGGCTGGGACTTCTTGAAAAAAAGAAAAAAAACCAAACCACACAGCTTTGTGTTCAAAGAGGAATAAAAATACATCAGCAAAAATAAGACACTATTGGCTTTGCCAAAAGGAAGGGGAAAAAGAAAAAAGCCCTAACATCCTGCCTCTGGTTAGAGCTGTGGGTCCCCAAAGCCCCTGCTAGGAACACTGCCCACAGGCAGTGAGCGAGAAAAGGCAGGATCTGTTAGCCTTGATTCTTACCAGCCCAGCTCTAGGCCTTCAGGACTTAAGTGGCAGGGACAGGAAAGAAACAAGGAGGCATTGTTTGAACAGATGGGCGAAAATGAACAGACCAAAAGATTGAGTGTAGACTGGAGGAAGAACTTACCAGCCCTTAGGCTTTGCAGACAAAAATGAAAAAAACCACAGCCTTTTTTTTTTTCCTTCGCTAACTACTTTAAACAATATCCACACTTTCTCCCTGTTTGGCGATATTTAAAAAGATTCTGCCAAGCTAAATAAGGCATGGTAATGTTGGACCTCGATATTCTTTTTTTTTTTTTTTGGTTCTTTTTTTCGGAGCTGGGGATCGAACCCAGGGCCCTGCGCTTCCTAGGCAAGCGCTCTACCACTGAGCTAAATCCCCAACCCCGGACCTCGATATTCTTATCTAAATAGGGCCCTGGCATAGAAGAGAAGTGATCCCCAAAATTCCTCGAGGCCCCGACGTGTCTATGTGTGGAGCTACCTACGGGGGTGAATGAGGCAGGAGGCGTTTGATGGCTTTGACACTCTGGCTGCCTGTTTTTCCTCGCCTCCTTCACCCCGAATATACCACAGACACACCCTCACATCTGGGTGGCTTCCAGCTCCCTAAGACATTTGATTCCATTTCTCCTGTAAGAAGCAGAGAATTTGGGTTGGGGATTTAGCTCAGTGGTAGAGCGCTTGCCTACCAAGCACAAGGCCCTGGGTTCGGTCCCCAGCTCTGAGAAAAAAAAAAAAAAAAAAAAGCAGAGAATTTGAGGGAGGTAGACAAGCCTGGGCTGCCACAAATGCTTCACCGAGGACCGTAGCAAGGCCGACCAGATCTACATGCATAGCAAGACCCATCTGTGCCTAGCAGAATGCTTGTCCTGGCTAGCACAAAGCCCTCAACCTCCAGTCCCCATTAACCAGGCGTGGTGTCGCACGCTGGTCCTCTCAGCACTTGGAAGTTGGAAGCAGGAGGATCAGAAGTTCAAGGTCAGGCAAAGGAACAAGATGACTCAGTCTGAGAACATGAATTCAAACGTCAGAACTATAGTGGAGAAAGAGAACCAACTCCCGGCTTGACCTGTATTATGTGCACGCCTTGGCTTGTGACTGCCTGGACTCACACACTGACCTTTCCCTCTCTTCTCTCTCCCCTCTCACACACACACAATAAAAAAAACTATTTAAGTTCAACGTCATCCTTGGCTACAGAGTGAGCTTAAGACCAGCCCTGGCTACCTGACACTGTTTCTCGAACCAAAGCCAAACAAATTGAGATTGGGATCAGTATGCTAGAATATACAGACTCGGTGACTAGACCCTACTCCCAGCTAAGGCCCCAGAAATGGGTAGATTCACAGTTCCCAGCCCCTTACCCCACAGCTCAGGAAAACTGAGGAGAAAGGTCATCCCGAGGCCCATCTTCCTTCCCCAGATAGTTTCCCTAGACCATAGTGGACCTCTTGTCTGCAGGACCCCAAGGCAGTTTGTGCCCATCTCCATCCCAACCCCAGCCTGACCACCACACACGTGTGACTGTTTGCACGGTCCCAGAAATGGTTTGCACAAGCAGAGGGCTCTGATGATCCAGTTTACACAACACATAACCCAAGGCCAACAGATCGGGCCCACCCCGCCCACCTCAAAGTTGCTGTGAAAAAGAGGTCCTTGGCCTATTATGCAGGTAAGTGTGTGGCCCCCCCTTACAATGGCGAGCGGACCATACGGGATCTGCAGGAAGCTCATGGGAGCCCAGTAGGTTCCCAGGTGAGCATATAAGGCCACTCCAGGAGTATGTAATCGCATGCCAGTGGCTCACAGAACCAGGTGGGCTGGCTGTGAGGCCTAGGCTGTGTTCATGCCCCTGACTCCTCCTCAAACATGTCTGGTGCAAGGAGAGAAACAGAAGCCTTTCACTGTTTGCTTTCTAGAATTCCGGAAAGACTGAGAGGCCTGCAGGCTCTCATTCCTTCTTCCTGTACAAGAGTCTAGCTGCCCTCAGGCTCAGACACTGGCCAGAAACAGGCAGCAGGCAGAAATTCCCAGCACATCAGAGTCACACTCTGTGGGTGGCCTAGAGCCCTGGCAAAGTGCCAGGAGATGTCACCTGGCTCTGAATGTCCCACCCTAGTCAAGCTTAGCCCAGGGAAGAGGAGCAGTGCTCGCTCTGCAGAAGGAGGCCTGGCCTAGAGCCCACAAACACAGCTGGGGTTGAAAGGAGTCTGGGGTGCAGGGGGAGCTATTCCCCAGAAGTCCCAAGATTCAGGAACCCGAATGCCACTAGAAACTAGAGCCAGAGACAGCTTGAAGCAGGAGGGAATCAAGTTTGACGCAGGGCCTGGCACATAGCAGGAATTCTGGTCTAGGGCAGGGGAAACCCAAGTTCAGGCAGGTGCAGAGGCCACCTATCTGCCTTTGGCTTTGGATGAGGAACTCAGCAGAGAGCACCAAGGGCAAAGCCACCAGGGAGCTTCGGCTGTGGCCCAGAGGCTGCAGCTGGGATGAAGCACAGCTGAGACACACCACACACACACACACACACACACACACACACACACACACACACACACACACACCCTGATGCAAGGCCTTCCCAACGAACACCCACTGGGCCCAAGGTCAAAGGTCACCTGGACAGGGTCTGTAAAAATGGCTGGAGAGGCAAAGGGAGATGCCAACCCATTCCCTTAGCTGAAGGTCAGGAAGGGCAGAGAGCTGATGACTCTCCAAGCAGGGAAGGCTTCGCCTCCTGCTTCTCCCAGACCCCCCAACGGCTGCAGGCTGTCCCCTCTTCCATTTGCTTCAGGTCTCCCCAAGAAGACTGAGCTAGAACCCCGGCCCCATAGCTAAGGGGATTCTGACAGACAGCATTCTCTCTCCACCTTCTGATGCTCACAGGATGTTAGCATCCTGACTGGAGAAGAAGAGAGCAAAGAAAGACACTCAGGCAGACTTCTGCCAGGAAGTGGAGGCCCAGCCTGAAGATGCCCCAAAGGAGGCTGGCAGAGCAGCCTGAAGCAGTCCAGCACCCAAAGGGTTAAATGCCCTGGGTTTCTTTTCTGAACCTCACCCCACTCTCCAAAGGGGGTTGGGGGGGAGGAAGTGGCAGAGAATCAGGGTTTGTGTGAGCCCTTAAGAATTCAAAGAATGTCCCATTTCCCTTGGGGCTGGACTGGCTGGGGGTTGGGTGGGGGAGGCAGAGGAGCCTTGGAATCAGAACTGAGGGACCAAAAAAAGCTGTGGTCCTTCCTCTGCTCCAAACTCCCGGAGACAGGTCCTTTAGAAGGAACAGCAGTCATGCTGTCTCTTGGGCTTGAGATGTTATCAGAAATCAGGCTCCCAGCACCTGATAGAGGTTAGCCTGTATCAGAGGGCAGGCAGCAAGTGTCTGGCAAACGTTCAAACCCCGCCCCCCAGGAGATGGGGCCATGATAGCCAGCCCTCAAAGGGTCTCCAGTGTCCCTTTCTGGTAAACTTTGGCTAAGTAGAATTAAATTGGGAGACCAAGCTGGTCATGGTGAAGCAAGTCCATAAACCCGGAAATCTGGAGGTGAAGAATCAGAAGTTATCTATCCTTGGCTACATGACCAACAGACAAACAACAAAAAACCCCGAGACTTAAGTCAGATCATAAACTTTCTTAATTAATGACCATGCTTCCTACCTGACCTTTTAAAGGCCAGACCCTGCGAGTGGCTTGAGGTCAGCTGCTGTGTTCTGGACTTAACACTGAGGTTGTTCTTGCTACTACTAAGTCCCCTTGGACATGGAGTTTCAGCTCTCTCTGAAACTGCAGGAGACTCATCTCCTGGATGGTGTCCCTCTAGGGTAGGAGACAATGGCCTCGCTCCCCAAGCCCCGCCTCCAGCTGGCCAGAACAGACCCTAAGCTAGCAACTCTCAGGATAATGGTCAGTGTCCGTTTCAAGGCAGACAAGGAGCTGACTCCCTGGTTAAGAGCACTGGCTGCTTTTGCAGAGGACCTAGGTTCAGTTTGCAGTATCTATATCTAGACTCACAACCACCAGTTACAAGGGATCTGATGCCCTCTTCTGGTCTCCGTGAATACCAGGCACACAAATGGTGCCCATACACACACACATACATAAAACATTCATAACACATAAAAATGAATCGATCTGTTTTGTATGCTCAAAAGAAGAAGAAGAAGAAGAAGAAGAAGAAGAAGAAGAAGAAGAAGAAGAAGAAGAAGAAGAAGAAGAAGAAGAAGAAGAAGAAGAAGAAGAAGAAGAAGAAGAAGAAGAAGAAGAAGAAGAAGAAGAAGGAAGAAGAAGAAGAAGAAGAAGAAGAGAAGAAGAAGGAGAAGAAGAAGAAGAAGAAAAGAGAGGAAGAAAGAAAGAAAGAAAGAAAGAAAGAAAGGAAGGAAGGAAGGAAGAAAGGAAGGAAGAAAGGAAGGAGAATGAAACAAGAGGTCTTTAGAACCTTCTAGAAGGGAAAACGGAAAATAATCACCAAATGAGAGGAGGCCAAGGGGAGAGTCACTCCCAAGTCTGAATCCCCTGCACAACGGATTTCTCAATCCCTACTGTGCTCCTTTGCACAACTGTGCAGTGAACGCAGTGGACTGACTTCACCATCCAGAGGCTGTCCACAATCCAGCCTCACGCTGGCCTTGCCATGTGATCTGGAGAAAGCCCCCTCCCTTCCCAAGCCTGTTCTCTCATCTGTAAAATGGGGACAGTGAGAGCCCTCTGCCATGATGGGACAATGTAATCTATGAAGCAGGGCTCCAATGTCACCTCAGGCTATCAGAGGGGGAAAGAACTGGGGAGGGAAGCCAGGTGCCCCCCCCTAACTGCTGCGTCCCCCCGCCCCAGACTCACGCATTGCAGTAAGGCTTCTTCTCGTAACCCTTGTAGTTCTTCATGTTCAAAGTCATCTTGCAGGTCTCGCAGTGAAAGCATGCTTTATGCCAGAACTGAGTGGAGACAGACGGAAGGCAACAGTTAGACAACCCAGCTTCTCCAGGAATGGGTATTCAAGTTCTCCACCCAGGCCCCAGGCCCAAGGCTGTAACAACACCTGTTGAACAGGACCATTTCCAGGTCACCAGCTACGACTGCCAGAGACACGACCCTCTCCTCCTCGTGTCCCCCCCGCCCCCGTAGTTATTTTGCTGTCAGGAGAGGGGTCTGATCTGAGAGTTACAGGGGGGAAGAACCCACTTAAGAAGGAGGTAGCAGCTCCCAGAAAGGTCAACGCCACCTCCCCAGACCACTCCAGCCCAGAACTGGATGGGCCTCATTGCTTATGCAAAACGGCACTCCGTTGCTAAGCAGCACATGGAAATTGCTGGTCCTTCTGCCACCAAGCCTGCAGAAGAGAGCTTCGCCCCTGGTGCACAGGCCCAGATCAGGGTACATCTAACAACGCACCCCTCTAAATGCCTATGACTCTGAGCTTCCCTACAGGATGCTCCTCCAGCTCAGTCTGCTCCCCCCAGGCACCTGGGATTAGCAGAACTGGTGCACGCCCCAGCCACGCCCATACCCACCCCCACCCCCGCTCACCCGGCATCTAGTCCCAACTCTCCTACCCACAGCTAGATAAGGGTGGCAGGCACCTGTGAAGGCGGGAGAGCTTTGTTTCAAAGCCCAACAGCTAGACTACAGGTGTGTCCATATCACAACCCCACCCAAAGAGCTAGATGACCTTGGCCTCAGCCTGCTGGTCCCTTGCTTGGGAGTCCAATTCTACTTCCTGTCTATGGACTGGAGAATAATGCCTACCCTCCCGGGACTGTTAAAGATTCATGAGAAGTCCTCTGCCACTGGCAAAGCGCCTGGCACCTCCATGTAGGTGCTGGATGCTGGAGGCATTCACCGAGCCCGGCTTGAACTCCATCGTGTCTATATGGGACGGAAACCCAGTAAACCCAGGTTTCTAAAACTGAGCCCTCAAGACTAATCCAGGGGCTTGATGGGGAGATGGAGAAACCATGTGAGCTAATAACTCCATCCCAAAAATCTAGGCTGACTGGGTGTCTCTGACTGCTTCTCAGCAGTCAGCAGAGACACTGCTGACCCCCAAAGGAGGTAGCCAGAGGCCAGAGAGGGGCCCAGGGGGAGCCCTCAGAAAGCACTTGAGCAAGCAAGTAGGATTGATTCTGGGCCATCTGTCAAGGAACTCCTCCGAAGTGGTGATTTTTAAAACATGTTTCCCAAACTAAGAGAGCTTCAGACAGACACACTTGGAGGAGGGGCCGGAAGAAAGGAAGCACAGATCCTGGGACTCCAAACCAGACACCAGGGCTATTTCTGGGGGCAATCGCCCTCTAATGGGACATTTTTCCTATCAAGGAGACCCAAAGGGAAAAAAAAAAATCTAACAGGGAATGTTAACGAGGAGACAGAGGAAACTGTTCTTGGGGAAGAAAGCCAGCTATAAGTCTAAAAGTAAAGGGTTGGCTGGTTTGAGCTTAACCCCACCCCCACCTGGACACATCCTAGAGCCATTGTCCCCACCCCCACTCCCAATAATTTCTGGAATCCTTACTGTTTGAGGATGGTGCATAACCCCAACATATAGCCCCCCAGAAGAAAACAGGGTGGTCCTTTCCCCATAGATTTCCCTGACTAGGAGGCATTGGCAGACCGCCCTAACTCTGTCACCAGCCTCTGCCTGCATGCCCCTGCCTGGGCCCCTGCCTCCCCCACCCCCGCAGGGGCCTGCCAGGAAAAACATTCTGCAGAATCCAGACCATGACCCACTTTCACGCACACATACGCAGGAATACACTGTCCTAGGACTAGGGGCCTTCAGGGCCGCCTCCTGATTGACTCTGGATCAGGAGAGAGATCTCAAGCAGATGGCCAGGCCCTCACCCTCCAGCCAAGACATGTGGAGAAAGAGGGTAGTAATATACTACAGACCAGCCCTCAACACAGGACACTTAAAGCTGACCCCAAGAGTTCGCTCCTGTTAGCTGTTTACCCTCAGGGATCAATGTTCTCAGTGTGATACATCGTCTGGGACAGAGGAGGATGGTCATCTGTCAAGGGCAGAAGAGTGGAAACTAGAATGGGTTGTGGACCTGCTGGGTACTGAGCAAGGGAGGTCTCCATATCTATGTAGTGGGGCTACGACTATGAACAACCCCTCCACCCACGAACCGTAAGAGAACCAGAAGGCCACTCCTTCAGGGGGTAGGAAATGGTCGTTCAGTAATGCCTGTGAACTAACTCCAGGATAAGAGAAACTTCATCCTGTCTCTGTCAGGTATCGGGAAGGATGCTGTTAAGGGAATAGTACTATCCCATGAAGGTCTGTCTGCCTTCTTCCCAGGCCCTAGGACCCTTGGTTCACAGCAAGAGAGGACCTGCTTACAAGGTCCAGGGCAGGAACTCGCTCCTAGAGCGCCTGACTGACGAAGCAAAGCACACCTGGAGGCCTGCAGCTCAAATTCCCTAGTCACACACAGGTCACGCTGCTCAGTCAGACCCCAGGTACCAGAGGACAACCACCCTTCCCTCTCCTGCCTGAAATGCATTTGGGAAAACGGATACTGCAGAAAGACAAACAAGCCAGTGGGGACAGAAGCCCGGCAAGGATCCAACTCACTTGAGCCGGACCCCGTGGCTTCATGGCTCTAAGGAGAGGAGCTACATTCAGGTCTCTGTACCTACAGCCTGTCATCTGCTCCCTAGGGTGGCAGTGACTCAGGGCGGGAGCATGAGACACCTCCCTTCCTGGAGCCTAGAGCCAGGGTTTGTCCCTTCTTTAAGGTCAACACCAGCAACGCCCTGACCCAGGTTATCAACCTAATTCAGGGCCTCCAGCTTAGAATCGCCAAGTAGCCCACACACTTCCACAATCCCTTTCTAGTAACCTAACGCTCCCAGAGCTACAGGCCTCAGGATCCCAGGCCCAACACATTCCTCCAGACAGGATGAGGAAGGGCGGGACACTGTTCCCCGCCATTATCACACACACACAACGGGTTTCTTTACGTAGCTCTGGCTGGCCTAGAAATACACTGTATATGTAGTCCAGGCTAATGGCCTGGAACTCAGAGATCCTCCTGCCTCTGCCTCCCAAATGCTGGGATTAAAGATATATACCACCATGCTGCCTGAATAAGATCTACTTTTGGAAAAGACAGTATAAATGGTTGTTTTTTTGCAAATATTCCAGCAGAAGACCTAAATAGTCAGAATTTTGGAAGCTGGGACAGAAGCTTAGCTGGTAAAGGGCTTTGCCTAACAGGCAAGGACAAAGCCCCTGGGTTCAATCCTCAGTGAGGCAGGGCTGGATGTGGGAGCCGAGCTCATCTGTCACCTCAGCACTTGGGAAAGGGAAGTAAGAGAGGATCAGGAATTCAAAGATATCCTGGTCTGTGCAAGACACTGTTTCAAAAGATTTAAAAAAAAAAAAAACACTTTGTAAGTCACAGTGACATATGACTATAATCCCAGCACCGAGGAAGCTGAGGGAGTAGGAGGATCTTAAAAAAAGAAAGATAAAACTTGTCTAAAAGGAGGGGGACATCCCATCCATCAGCCTCCTGGTCTAAGCAGACATATTCCAAACCAAAGTCAGGGACTGGGTAAGGCCAGAACGGAGCCCAATATTACGAAATTGCAACTTAAAATATTTTAAGAATTTTTTTTTTTTTTTGGCAATTTGAAGCAATGTGACTGCATATTTCCTCTATAGAGAATGTTGTAGTCATGTCCCAGTGTCATGTCCCAGTGTCAAAAGGCTGGACACACTGGCTTACAGGGCTCAGAGATTACTGGGGCTATCCCTTCCTGCACTGTGAGGTTGCCCAGCTAGGTACACTGTAATAAGTAGTTCCTTTGTTTTTTAAAATGTACTTATCTATTTTCTGTATAAAAGTACACTGTCGCTTAGACACATCAGAAGAGGGCATCAGATCTCATTACAGATGGTTGTGAGCCACCATGTGGTTGCTGGGAATTGAACTTAGGACCTCTAGGAAGAGCAGTCAGTGCTCTTAACCACTGAGTCATCTCTCCAGCCCAAGTAGTAACTTAATAGGAATGGCGGGTCCTGAAGTGATAGCAGGGTATTCTAAACTTTTAACAACAACAACAACAAAAACCACAGGGTGGGAGTTTGGGGGGGGGGACGACACTGGAACAACAGTGGTTAAGAGAAAAAGCCTCTCTTCTAGAGGATTCTGGTTCCATTCCCAGAACCCACGTGGTGGCTCTCAGTATTTCGTAACTCCAGTCTCAGGCAACACTTCTTCTGGCCTCCTCAGACACCAGGCACACACATGGTGCACAGACATACACGTAGGCAGACATCCATCCACATAAAATAAAACAACAACAACAGCAACGAAAATGTCATTCACAGCATACACAGACTTTGTTCCCTGGAGGGAGAAGAGAACATTCACAGAGCCACTCAGGACAGGAGGACCCTGTAACTGGGCATTCCAAAGCAGCTGTCAGTGGGCCAAGCCCCTAGCCTTCCTGACTGTCCTCTCCACCTGTTTTAAGATGCTGATGGAGAAAGAGAAAGATTTGGCAAGATTCTCAACAGTGCGGGTCACTAGATACAAAGTAAATGTTCAATAAATATTTGTTAAATGAATGAGGTCACCCTGTTTCTCCTTCCTGCTCTAATCCCAGAAACCCTCTAGAGAAAACAAACCTCAACCTCCTTCCTCAAACACCGCCATCAGCACTGGGTATTATCCGGCAGGCAGAGCACACTGGTACTATGGGTTGGGGACGGAGTGGCCTTCATTGGTGACAAGGTTTACCCACGTATGCCTTTGAGAGATAAGGCTCAGGCAGGAGAAAAGACTGAACCTTATGAACGGTTTAGGCTCTGGCCAAGCTGCAGGCTGCATGACGTAGGGTACTGGAGTAAATCAGGCCGGGCCAAGTTCGTTCTCTCTGACTGTAGAGAAGCCTTGGGAAGTTGGGTTGCAACCAGGCCTATACGACTGAACTTTGCCCACACCCAGGACTCTGCCCAGCATTCTCCAGGATTCCAGTTCTAGCTTCCTATCGCCTGCAGGGCATAGAAGGAAGAGACAAAATACCTGGATTTTCCAGTCTGGGTGGGAGAGGGGTGTGGAAGGCAGCTTTCTCTCCAGAGCCACTTCCACTAGGGGGAGTTCTAAAACCAGGAAGAAATCACCCACTCCCACTTCCCAGGGCAACCCTAACCTGAATCTCCTCTTCTAGTGAGGACAAATTATCACATAAAGTCCCCACCACCTTCCCTGTGACACACAGCACTGAAGGTCTTTACAAGGAGAGGTGGTTGGAGTGCTGGTCAGAAAAGAGAGGAAAGACCAGCCTTGACCACACTCCCTGCACTGTCCACCTCTAAGGCAATGACATCATCCATACCCATCTGGGGACAGACAGGGAATACTGAGGCCCAGAACCATTCATAAAGTTGATGGGCACAGACCTGGAACTAGGACCAAGTCTTCCATTCCCCAAGCTAGCAAATCCTTCCATCATTCATTGCCCCTCCTCATTCATTACTGGGGACCATAAGGGGCGCCCACTTGCTGGCCCAGGGCGCTGCAAATGCAAAATATCTGATTCCAGGGATGGCAAAGCCCTCATGTAAGGACAGGGTTTCTTTTGGGGTTGGGGGGTGTTCTCCATCTAGGCGTGCCAAGCACAAGTCCAGAGGCTGGTACAGTGACTAGGCAGGCTATCACCTTCCTTTAAGCTCCTCCTAGCCTGGTACCTAGCCAAGTCCCATGTCTTTTTCCTCAGGAAAAAGTTCAAATGTTTCAAAACCACAAGTCCTCCTGACCTGGAGCGGAGTGGGGGTGGGGGTGGGGGGTGTCCAAAGGTTCCAAAGAAGGAACTAACCCCAGCCCAGAAAGAAGAGACAAAGTATCTAACAAAGTATCCAATTCCGACAAAACTAGACCGCCTCTCTCAGGCGCCTGCCTCTAGCCAGTTCAGCCATAAAGGTGGGAGTAGGTAAACTCAGATCCAGCTTGGAGAGCGAGGTACAAGGTATCTATGAGGAGCCATAAGGCTTCCCTGCAGAGGGGGACACAGAGAAGAGACCGGTTACCTTAGACTTTAGGGGGTTCACAGCAAGGCAAGAGGGTCCCACCTCAAACTGTACCGGAAACACCCAGATCTACTCTTCAGTCCCCCTTGCAAAAGTGTAACGGCAAACAGATGATCCGATCCGGCCTGGGCCGGGGAATGCGTAAGAATCCCTACGGGACAGCTAATTTCCAGAAGGCTACCCTCGCCCTCCTCTTAAAAAACTCCTTTTCCTCTGCTTCCCCAGAACTCGGCCAATCCCACCCTCCATCGGAGAAAACAGCTCTGAAAAGTTAGCTCTTTGTTCTCTAAGCCGGTCTCCAGGCCGAGCACAATTTCAGATCTCCAAGAAGCGTCCTCCCCACTCCCCACCCCGCCCAGCTCCGACTGGGCAGCCCAGCACCCGGAGTGGCTTGCAATTTGAATTGGGGGTTGGGAAAAGCTCTGAAGGAGGTCTGCGGGTTCCCCGACCACAAAACCAGCAAGGAGGGGACCAGCAGGTCGTTCAAAAGAGGGGGGTCTCCCAATGAGATTCCAGTGCTGCCCCTAAATCCCTTTCATCTCAATTGACACTCGCTAGACGAAAGACCCGAAGCAGCTTCCAAGCCAGGAAGCCAGGCTACCAGCAGCCCAAGCCGGGCGGGTAGCGCTGGCCCCAGCCTCCGCCCCGCCCCCGCGGCCCCCTCCCCCCAGCGCCCCGCGCTTCCGCCTACTTGGCGCTGGCCGCCGCGGGGAAAGGGAGCGGCCGTCTCCTCTCTCACTCCGGGCCTGGGGGGCGGGACTGCACCTCTAACCTCCTGCACACACCCGGGGGAACCTGGTTCCCTGGTGCCCTCCCGCCCTTCCAGCCTTCCCATCCCCGGTGCACAGAGCCCACCCTCCTCCAGCGGTGGCTGCCCACCACCTCTCTCTGGACCTCCAGGGTTCCAGACTGGGTCTGTCCCCACACCCCAAGTCGCCTCCCGCCTTCCTTCCCTGCTCTGGGGATCGCAGGCAAGAGCCTGCAAAGACCCAGCCCCTCTTTCCTCCCCCGATTGAGAGCTGCACTGGCACTGCCTAGCTCGCGGCGCCCGGGACCCGAGCTCACCTTATCCAGACAGTTCACCTTCTCCGTGGGGTACACGATTTTGCCGCACCGGGCACAGTTAGGGTTCATGGTTCCGGGGAAAGACTGGGGCGGGGACGCCCGTGCTCGCGCGCGTTCCCTTTTCCTTGGGCGAGCTGGTAGGAGGAGGCGGCGGCTGCAACTGTGCAGGCGACGGCGACTGGAACTGGGGAACTGGCCTCCGCCTCCGCCCTCCTTCCCCTAATAAACACAGTGGGGAGGAGGGGCTGCACTGGCTGGGGCGGGGACGCGCCTCGGGCGCGGAAAGAGGCGCGCGCGACCAGGCGCGCTCCCCGGGCGACGTGGGGCTGCGTGGGGGCGGGTTCCAGGGAGGGCTGCCGGACGGGGTTGCTGGAGCCCTAAGCTCTCGGGGTGCACGTGCCCCTGGGCTCCCCGATGAGGACCCGCCCGGGTCGTGGCCCTTCCGGAGGTGGAGGAACAGACGCGACTGTGGCAGAGCCCGATATCCCACGAGAGGGTCAACCCCACGTTCTGGACAATGGTGGGGCTAGTACTGATTCTCCAGACTCGGGGACTTCCCTTAAATCCGTGGGTCCCCAGTGTCAACCTGCGGGGAAACCACCCCCCGCCCCGCCCCGCCCCCCAGCTAGTTCCCTTCCCGCCCACATCTTCTCCCACACTGGTACCTGTCCCTTTCCCTTTGGACTCAGCACCTCAGGACCTTCACCCGCCCCGCGCCTCTGCGCTGCTGCCTTCAGATCCAGGCATCCTCTGCTTTTAGCTTGACCGCCCTTGGTCTTTCATTCTTTTCTCTTCCCCTCATTCTACCGGTGCCAGCAGCTGCATCTTAATCCTGAAAAGAGGTTGCTTCGAACACTGTGACCGTGCGGGGGTATAGCTCAGTGGTAGAGCATTTGACTGCAGATCAAGAGGTCCCTGGTTCAAATCCGGGTGCCCCCTCGGAGTCTTTTCCTCACTTCAATGACAATAGAAATATATTTCACTGCAAATGTGGTCCTGTTTCGGCCATGGGTTAAAAAAGGTAAAAAGATAAAAGCCACTCCTTATTTTACGATCTGAGCAGAAAAGCCTTCGTTTTGCCTCTTACCAAGCAGAAGTTGTGCGACCTCATTTGACTGGCGCCAAAATCCTGGAGATTTCTGCCCATGGTACCCTCGTGAATTTGAATTGGATTGTTCCACACTTTGGGTTCCGGAGGCAAGGTTACTCCCCAGGGTGGCTTTGTGTGTCCCTAGAGAGTAAGGGTGGGTCAAAGAGGGAAACTCGCTGACATAGTCTTTCTCCAATCTAAGATTTCTTTCTCCTTTTCGTTTCATTCTGAGTTCTTTATTTTTTTTTCCCCAACCCCTCTGCGTCTTTTATTGTTCTATATTCTTCTCGTGCTTCCTTGTTGCTTGGTGACGTGGACCGAGTAAAAGCGCTTCGAGAACCTGAACCCGGCCGGTGAGCACTCATCAGCTCCCTTCGGTGCAAAAGAACAAGACCCCAAAGCCAATTAATATAAATTAAGGCAGTGGTTTTCACACTTGTGCGTGCTCCAGAGTGACCTGGAGGGCTCATTAAAACATCCCCAGTTTCCGATTGTGTAAATCTCGGGAAGGCCTTGGCAATTAGCTAGCTCTTTGGCGGATTTTTCAAGTAAATCATTCAAGGACCCAGGGACTACTCTTTGAAGATCACTCGAGTGTTACCACAACGCTATCAAGTTTCAAGTCCTCAAAATGGGAACAGGTATCTAGGTATGGCCTTAGGGTATCTGGTTTGGAAGAAATCTCCAAGTGTGAACCGGGAAGCAAGGGCGGGCCCCCTCTGTTAGGTTTTGACCAAAAAAAGGAAAAAGAAAAGAGACAGAGAGAGGCATGCTATGCTGCCTGGGTCAGGGTGTGGCTGTGATATTTTAAACACGGAATCTGGTTGTGTCATCCCAGGACCCCAGGGGAACATTCTCATGCATTCCCTCCCAGTTCCCATTACTGTTCTCCGCTGAGCGGAACAAGGAAGGGGACAGGGCAGAGAGCTTCGGGGCAAAGCACGGAAATACCAGAGTAGCGAGTCTCCATTTCCAGAAGCAAGGCCTTGAACTTGTACTTTCTCAGGCCTCAGCTTCTCAGAGAAGACACCTGTTTTTATATCTTTAGACCGTGTCTTTCCCCTCACCTCACCTGCACACCCATACAGAGTGTCATGTAGCCCAGGCTGGCCTCAATTTTGATATATAGGCCAAGGCTAAATAATCTTAAACTCCCTTGGACTCCTATCCTCCTGCCTCTGACTCCCAAGTGCTGGGATTAACACACATATACTACAACACCTGGCTG
The DNA here is from genome assembly GCF_011064425.1 of Rattus rattus. Lineage (NCBI taxonomy): Eukaryota > Metazoa > Chordata > Mammalia > Rodentia > Muridae > Rattus > Rattus rattus. The sequence goes on from NC_046162.1 coordinate 56,585,121, forward strand.
TTAACATTTCTTAAAATAGCCAAGTATATAAACATTGTTTCTGGCTTCATCCTTAGGTTTTTTTTTTTTTTTGGGGGGGGGGGTAGGATACAAACTAAGTAAAAAATGTTTCTAATTCCATGCCTCACTGGCCAGAGAGAGAGATAGCTTCTTACTCCTTCCTGGATGATGGTTCTGGCCGTAGGAAATATTCAGATTCAAATGGGGGAAAATTTGGAGGGTAGATCTTGGATTTGGAAATATCTGAGATGGAATATGTGACTGTTCTCATAGGAAAAACATGTACAAACGTCAAGGGGGCACCCGGATTTGAACCGGGGACCTCTTGATCTGCAGTCAAATGCTCTACCACTGAGCTATACCCCCTCTGCTGGTGGAAGGCTACAAAATTCTTTTTACATAACTTGTTTGCTTTTCACTGAAAATTGTTTATCCGTTTAAAATTAATATCTTTTTGCTAAATTATATTAAATTTAAACAATAAAAGGACATACATTTAAAAGAAAAACCAAAAATATCACCAACAATTTGAAACCATGAACTTAAGTTATAAATTTGCAAAACTGTCCCCTGCTCTTACCAGAATACAAATACCACCTGGACAGAACATCCAGGGAGGCATTCCTAGCTTACAGACTGTCGCGATTTTCCTCTTTAATTCATGGGGTACTATGTCACCACGTCAAGAAGGAGCACAAAGTTTCAACAAAAACACAGATTCTGGCTCGATATGAGTTTAGTGTCCTAGAGTCAGACTAAAAATAAAGACACAAGTGAATCAACAAGTAAATACTCAGTAGGGAAAATGAGAAACACATGCATACATACATACATGCACACATAAATATATACATACATAATACATACATACATGCATGCATACATACATACAGACATACAGAATGATTAAGGTGGTGCCTGGAGAGGCATACTTAGCACGTAGGTGCACGGAGACAGAAAGTTAAGAGTTTGATCAAGCCTTGGCTAGATAGCAAAACCCTGCCAACATGTGACTATACTAAAATCGAGAGTTTTAGGGAAGTACACAGGGCCATTTCAAATTGGATAGACATGGAAGGACGGGGATTGAGACTGACCTCCAACTTAGATCAGCTTCTGTCTCCCAAGTGCTGGGATTAAAGCGTGGACCCCAAGGACAATGCACCTTCCTTCCTTCCTTCCTTCCTTCCTTCCTTCCTTCCTTCCTTCCTTCAGAGGTTTCAGAGGAGAAACCCAGATCAGAATCCAGTACCTACGTGAACTGCTACTGGGGACTGAACTCAGCATGAATTTTCTACCACTGGGTTACACACAGAACAGAGACAGTGGATAGACATTTGAGGCAGATGTTGAGAATACAGTTGGAACTCATTCGGAAGGTCTGGTCTGGTCCAAAAGTAGAACTCTGGTCATGTTCACTACATAGATGCTATCCTACTTGATAGAAAGCTGTTACCTTGTTGGGGATTTAGCTCAGTGGTGGAGCGCTTGCCTAGCAAGCGCAAGGCCCTGGGTTCGGTCCCCATCTGTTACCTCAAAAGTGTGATGGGTATGGCTCAGAAAATTGTCTTAACTTTTACAGGTAGCTTGAAATCGGCAAAACTGTTTGAATATATTTTCCTTTTTGGGTTTTTTTTTTTTTTTTCAAGGCAGAGTTTCTCTGTCGTAGACCAGGCTGGCCTCCAACTCACAGAGATTCACCTGCCTCAGCATCCAGAGTACTAGGATTAAAGGCATGTGCCACCGCGCCTGGCTGCTGTGTGTGTTTCTAACACACAGTACACGTTGGCACACCTACCAATAGGTCCCTTATCGTCACCATTTACCAGCACAGCACAGTGTCTGCTTTCTGCAGAGAGGACCTGGTAAGCTCTTCAGCTGAGAGAGAGAAGAGGCAAGAGGGGAGAGTGTGGCAGACATGAGACAGGAGAAACTGGGGGAGGGGTGGTCATTTTTTGGAAAGGAAAAAGGTAAACATACTTAGGCTTAAAGAGGGGTAGGGTTGCTAGATCAAACCTTTTAGAGGTGACACAGACGTGTGCTTTCCCCCCCAATAACCTCAGTCAATAGGTGTGATTGCCGAATGATCTTATGACTCAAGTGATTTGGTCCGTAGATTAGCAGGAAGTACAACCTAATGCTCAAGGTGAACCGGGTCGTATGCCAAGCCAGGACTTTGGAGGACACAGAGAACACAGTGTGATCCCTGCGCTCAAGAAACACAAGGTCCACCTAGAGGTGGGGTGGGTTAGAAAGCTCAGCAGGTATTTCTCATGAAGGCCGAAGGCTTGAGTTCAATCCCTGGCAGCCACATAGTGCAAGGAAAGACTCAGTTCTTGTAAGTTGTCCCAGACACACACACACACACACACACACACACACACACACACACACACACACACACACACATGCATGCACACACACACACATCTCTCTCTCTCTCTCTCTCTCTCTCTCTCTCTCTCTCTCTCTCTGTACTTTAAAATGGTGAACAGGATATGCGTTCCAAGTAACAGTTACTCCAAAACCAAAATGCAGAGAGAACATCTAAGACAGGACTCGGATGATGAGAGCCATGAGCCCAAGACTTTGTCCTTCCTGGGAGTTGAACCCAGAGTTGTGGGACATGCTAGGCCAGTGTTCTCATAGACTTTTACCCAGAAAAGTGTAGTCTTCACCCCTATACGAGGAAAATTCCCTTTGCTACAAAGACTATTACAGAAAACACTACCAATCAAAATGCAGAGTTGTGGAGCCCAGGGTCAACGGATACCTAAGGCTCGGGAAACATTGCAGAAGAGATAGAAAGATTGTCAGAACCGGAGGAGCAGGGAGTTTGCTGTGAGCTTGTGGCTGCTAGAAGCATCAGAAACTCTACCCATAAAGTCTCACCATATGGCTGCACAGATATGAGCTGAGCAAGGAAAACACAAATAAGTGACAGTGAACAGGGAAAACCACACAAGACCTCACCCGGACACAAGAACAAGAGGCAACTGAGTTAAAGTGGAGGTGGGAGGGGTGGACGGCCCCGGGGATGAGCAAATCAATCAGTTGTCCAGTTCAAAATGGCAAGCCTAAAAACATACAGGTACATTGCATGGACACAACAGGTTATATTTAGGAATTAAAATTATATACAAATATACATAGGCATGAAATAATAACAGAAAAAAAGGCAAAAGAGTTTCAAAGAGAGCAGGGCGGAGTATGAGAGGGTTAGGAGGGTAGGAAAGGAAAGAAGAAAGGTTGCAACTAAGTTACAGTCTCAAAACTAAACAAACACTCAAGACATTTCTGAGAAGCCAAGATTTGTAGTACACAGCAGGAATCCCAGCACTTGGAAGACAAAGGCAGGAGGACCAGCAGTTCCAGTCCAGAGAGTTTAAAGCCAACCTGGAACACATAGGACCCTGTATAGAAAAAAAAAAAAAAAAAAAAAAGGCTCCGTACACTTTTAATTCTAGCGATTTCAAGAAGCAGAGGCTGGTAGATCTCTGTGGCGCCAGCCTGGGCTACATAGAATTTCAGGCCAGCTAGGGATGCACAGTGAATCCTTGTCTCAAAAATAATAAATTATTTGGCTGGACAGTGGTATAGCATGCTTTTGAACCCAACATTTGGGAGGCAGAGGCAGGCAAATCTCTGAGCTCAAGGCCAGCCTGGTCTACAGAGAGAGTCCCCAGGACAGCTAGGGCTACACAGAGAAACCCTGCCTCTGACAAAAATAAAACTATTTATAAGATTGAAAGATAGGTGGAGGGGTTGGGGATTTAGCTCAGTGGTAGAGCGCTTGCAGCAAGCGCAAGGCCCTGTCTGGTCCCCAGTCTAAAAAAAAAAAAAAAAGAAAAGAAAGATAGGTGGAAGACCACAGTAAAAGAAACATTGTCCTATCTAGGAGGAAGGTGTTGATGTCCTAAGGAGCTTGAGAGCCAGGAGGTAGGTGTCACCTGAGACTTCCAGCAAAAAAAAAAAGCTGCTCCTATCTTAAACATTCTAAAATTAACTGATTCCATATCAATGTTTATGGACAGTTGGAATGTTGCAAGTCCAGAGCCAAATTCTGCTGAGCTATCTTATTCTCTAATTAGCCACTCATTGTGGATGTCTCTGAATGACCACACATCCTTGTGACTCTTAGGTAAATCCCTATGGAATGCAGGCACAGACCCCACCAATCGAAGGCTGGCTAAGAATGTCATCAGAAAACATTCCAGGCCTTTTCAAAGAGGTCTCCCTCTTAGATGGAACTTCTTGCTACCTACCGGGGATTTTCACCCATCTCTTTTAAAAGTATTAGGACCAGGCATGACGGCACATGCCTGTGATTCCAGAAGAATAATACAAACATATAAAAAAAAAACTTATGGCTTCACTTTGTTCTATTTCTATAAAACCTTTATAAATTGCTATCGTATTGAACACATTGAGACATGGCAATTAGAATAAACTGAGTCTGTGTTCCCAGGCCGTGGTCACTTGTGTTTGTCTCCTGAATAAACTTTCTCTTATTCCTTTTGGGGTCAGAATGACGTTGGCTTTTTTCACAGTTCAATTACGGAGGTGCTCAAAGTGGGGCCCCAAGGACAATGCATTTTCCTTCCTTCCTTCCTTCCTTCCTTCCCTTCCCTCCTTCCATCCTTCCTTCCTTCCTTCCTTCCTTCCTTCCTTCCTTCCTTCTTTCCTTCCTTCCTCCACTCCCTCTTCCTTGTAATGTTTGGAAACAGTCTCCCTAGTTAGCCACCAAAGCCTGGGAAAATCCACCATTCACCAGAGGAGAACCCCAGGTCAGCATTGGTACCAACATGGTCTCCAGCGTCCAACAGCCTGGCAGTGTTTTAGGGGAATGCTCTTTCCAGGGCATCAGCATCACTTGGTTCTGAGATGGTGGTGTAGGATGGACATGTTGAATACCTTCTCTTTTGCTTTCAGAGCTTTGGCTGAAGGTATCCCTTCTGTTTGACAGCATCCTGGGCATCTGACCTTTCTGTTTGTACACAGACGTTTCTCTCACCACTCCTCCATTATCAATAAAGTCAATAAAGGAGGAAATGTTTGGAGAAAAACAGCTATTTGGGACTCAAGATGTTTTTTTGTTTTTTTTTTTTTTTTTTTTTTTTTTGTTTTTTTTTGTTCTTTTTTTCGAGCTGGGGACCAAACCAGGCCTTGCGCTCCTAGGCAAGCGCCTACCACTGAGCTAAATCCCAACCCCTCAAGATGGTTTTATGTTCAATAACTATGCTAATTCAACAGGCAAGTATTTACAAAAATAGAGTTGGGTGATGGTGGTGGCACTCACCTTTAGTCTCAGCATTCGGGAGGCCACGGCAGGCAGATCTCTGACTTCAAGGCCAGCCTGGTCTACAGAGTGAGTTCCAGGACAACCAAGGTGACACGGAGAAACCCTGCTTCAAAAAATAAATAAACAAACAAATAAATGAAAACATCTAACTAAAGACACCTTGACTCTACACTATCCTTAAAGGGGAGCATTTAATGTCAGTAAACTGGGTGTTAGGTATCTTTGGTTTTGGTCTTTCTTACACACTACACTTAAAGTCCTAGGCAATAGAATTTTTTTTTTTAAATCATCTATGGGGACCTGAAAGATGGTTCATCAATTAAAAGCTCCATTGTTGCCACTACAGAGAGTCCAAACTGAGCTCCAGCATCCACATGGTGACTCGTACCCATCTATAATGCCAACTCAGGGCTCCTCCGATGCCCTCGCTCTACCAGGCACACATGTGGCATATGTACATGCAAAGAACTGATAGAAGTAAACACATCGGGCTGGGGATTTAGTTTTCAGTGGTAGAGCGCCACCTGGAAGCGCAAGGCCCTGTTCCCAGCTCCAAAAAAAAAAAAGAACCAAAAAAAAAAAAAAAAAAAAAAAAAAAAAAAGAAGTAAAAACATCTAAGTACTGTTTTGGCTGTTTTGCTTGTTTGCTCGTCATAACCAGGCCTTTGCTACTTTGTGGGTTCTTCTTTCTTCCACCCCTCTCCACCCCTTTTCCTTCACCCTTTCAACCCCCTAACACTAGATAAGGGGTGGGTATAAAGAGGAAAGGAAAGCAATCCCTGAGTAAAGTCAGGGGTCAAAAAGGGGAGGGGGGGACAATAATCACTAGTCTACTTCCTGCTGACTGAGGACATTGAGTTCCTTGAGGCAAGTTTGATCTTCACCATCGGGATATCCAGTTTCTTCTGTTTTGCATATGACTACTTAAAAAATCAAGGTAATCAATATCAATCAATAACCCACCCCGGCTCTCTGGATCCCTAGCATTTGTATAACCTCTAAAAACTTCCCGGAATTCGAAACATCACATGAGCGCAGAAACTATCTGCATCTGGCAAAATTTTGTCCTTTCCACACCTCAATCCCCTTCCCCCCCACCCCCCCACCCCTGAAAACATGAGGTAAATCCTCATTGTCAGCTGCTGTGGACACTCTGAAGCAGCCCCATATCCCATACCTAGGATTAAAATGAAAACATATTCTTATAATATGTCTATGGGGTTTGTTTAAGAAACCAAAATTCCAAAATTGTCACGTTGTTGTTATTGTTGTTGTAGTTGTAGCCAATTTCTGGGGGGGATTAGAGGTAAGTGGGTTTGACTTACCTGGTTGCGGGGTAGGGAAGAGAGAGGAGAGACCAGGGGAAGGTAGGAAGGGCAGATGGACCACAGGCATGTGGCCAGGAGGAACAGCCAGTATCTTGGATACAACACTGGGAAGGCAGCCAGGCCAGCAAAAAAATCTGCTTAGAAAAGTAGATTAGCGGGGGTTGGGGATTTAGCTCAGTGGTAGAGCGCTTGCCTAGCAAGCGCAAGGCCCTGGGTTCGATCCCCAGCTCCGAAAAAAAGAAGAAAAAAAAAAAAGAAAAGAAAAGTAGATTAGGGGTGACCCGCAGTAGCTGTCAAAGCCAAATAAAGTAACCATAGTCTGAGTCTCATTTATTTGTAAGCTAGTCAGGGATAAACGTAAATTGGTTGTAGGACAGGTGAAGAAAGCAGGGTGACATTCATCTCATCTATATTAACGATGAGTACCCAAGTTGCTTCCCCTTTTTTTTGTGTGTGGGGGTGTTGTTGTTGTTGTTGTTGGTGGTGGTGGTGGTTTTGGTTTTCCAAACAGGGTTCTTCTGTATAAGAATCTTCTCTTGGGGTTGGGGGATTTAGCTCAGTGGTAGAGTGCTTGCCTAGGAAGCGCAAGGCCCTGGGTTCGGTCCCCAGCTCCAAAAAAAAAAAACTAAAAAAAAAAAAAAAAAAAAAGAATCTTCTCTTGTCTTGTCTGTCCTGGAACTCATTCTGTAGACCATACGAACCTAATAGCCACAGAGATCTGTCTGCCTCCACCACATGTGTGCTAGGATCCAAGACCAGCTTCTTCGCTCGCTTGCTTTGTTTCTGTTTCTTTCTTTCTTTGCTTTCTTGCGTTCCTGCTTTCTTTAAAAATTTTTTTTAATTTTAATAAAATTTTGTTTTGTTGTTTTGAGATGGTTTCTCTGGGTAGCCCTGACTGTCCTAGAACTCACTATGTAGACCAGGCTGGCCTTGAACACCTGCCAGCCTCAGCCTCCTGAGTGCTGGGACTAAAGGTGAGCGCCACTGTATTTTCTGGTCACAGTGTTTTCTTTGCAACCCTAAGAGAAGCAGGTACCATCCTAGCGGGGTGTTGGAACTTCCCTAGTGGACTTTGGAACGTTGGGCTAGAAAAGCCATGGGTGTTAAGAACTCATTGGAGGGTTGGGGATTTAGCTCAGTGATAGAGCGCTTGCCTAGGAAGTGCAAGGCCCTGGGTTTGGTCCCCAGCTCCGAAAAAAAGAACCAAAAAAAAAAAAAAAAAAGACTATCAGGATTGTTTGCTGTTTTCATTTAAGGTTCTGCCATTCTGGTTAACTGGGGCTGAAGAATCAGCTGGGATTAAGAAGAGACCAGCATCGCTGAGGCGAAATCTTCTGGAAAGTGTTTCCTCAAAGCACAGAGAAGCTATGTTCCAGAGGCAGCCATTTTGTACCTCCTGTTGGCAGCCATACTTGGTAATGTGTAAGAGTCACCTGGGTGGTACTGGTTTTGAAGACATGAAGGGGTCATGGAGAACCGCTGACCTTGGCACGGTGAGAGGCCAGGAGAGGCCTTCTGTGAAGGTGCAGCCTCTGTAGCAGTTGAAGACCCAGGACTGAAGGCGTCATGCAGAGAAGTTGAGGTTTGGCACTGTGAAGAGAGCCTATGAGGGGCTACTGGGGAAAGTGCTGCTCAGTTCCATCATGGGTCCCCAGCAGGTTTTGGAGAGGCCAGCATCATGAGATGACCACCAAGAACAGCAGCAACAGTGGATTGGAGCCTAGAAGACAAGCTGTGCGTGCTGCAGAGAGCAGAGCCAGGGAAGTGACCCAAGCCCTTTGGAAGATTCCAGATCCTGACTGGCTCCCAGACATTGGATGGTTGGAATTTGGTTTTGTTTTACTTTGATTTTGCCCTATTTTTCTCTCTTGAAGTAGGACAGTATTTTCTGAGGTTAACACCACAGATAAGAGACTTCGAATTTTAAAGGGCTTTGGATTTTAAAATAGATTAACTAAAGACAGAGTTTCTCTGTATAGCCTTGGTTGTCCTGTTACTCTGTAAACCAGGCTGCCCTTGAATTCACAGAGATCTATCTGCCTCTGCCTCCCAAGTGCTGGGATTAAAGGAATATACCACCACCTCCCTGGCCTAATTATTCATGTTTTTAGCGAGTTCTTGGGGACAAACAAGAAAGGAAGAGTTGTAGCTTAGTAGTGATGTGTTTGTGTGTCAAGTTGACACAAGCTACAGTCATCAAAAATGAAGGAGTTTCAGATCAAGAAATGCTTTTATGAGAGCCAGCTGTAAGGCATTTGCTCAAAGAGTGACGGGCGAGGGACCAGCCCATTGAAAGGAGGTGCCATCCCTGGGTTGGTAGCCCTGGATTCTATAAGGAAGCAGGCTGAGCATACCATGTGGAGTAAGTCAGTCAGCAGGACCCCTCCATGGCCTCTGCAACAACTCCAGGTTCCAGCTCTGCTTGAGTTCCTGTCCTGACTTCTTCCAACGATGAACTATGACCTGGAAGTGTAAGCCAAACAAACTCTTTCTTCCCCAACTTGCTTTTTGGTCATGGAGGCTTCCGTTGCAGCAATAGTAACCCTAACTAGGACAACTACCATGCTTGGCTTTCGTAATTGAAATGCTAAAGATGTATTTATCTTATTTTATGTGTACGAATGTTTTGCCTGTGCGTGTGTGTGTGCCGCATGTGTGCAGTGCCTGCAGAGGCTAGAAGAGGGTGTCGGATCCTGGAGCTGGAGCTACAGGGGGGCTGTTAGCCTCCAGACGTGGATGCCAACAACTGAACCTGGGTCCTTGGGAAGAGCAGCAAGAGATCCCAACCACTGAGCCATCTCTCCAACCCCAATTTTTATAGTTCTTAAATCAATCAGTTATTTATTTACTTATTCATATTTTTTTTTCTAGGCAGGGTCTCATTATGTGGCTCTGGCTGCTCCTGGAACTCGCTCTGCAGACCAGATGAGACTCTCCTAGAACTCTCAGCGATCCACCTGCCTCTGGCTCCCGAGTACTCAGATTGAAGGTGTCCTTGGCATTATCTATAAGCTTTTTTATTGTAATTGTCCAAGTCTATTGTATTTGGTAGTTTTGTTTTTGTTTTTGTTTTTTGGTACGTTTCTAGTCCTTGAAAAACAATGCTGGCCACCACACCCTATGAAATCCTAGTTTTAGGCAGTGGTGGAGTAAGCGTGCTTTAATCCCAGTTCGAACAAACAGACGGACGAATGAGTACAACGGATTGGATTACTATACTTTCTATCAGCATCACTAAAAAGGTTGAGTGGCAGAGCAGTGCTGGTGCACGTCTTTAATCCCAGCATTCAGGAGACAGAGGCAGGCAGAGTTCTGAGTTCGAAGCCAGCCTGGTCTACACAGAGTAAGTTCCAGGCCAGCAAAGGTTGCACAGAGAAACCTTGTCTCGAAAAACTGAAATGATGATGAGGACGATGATGATGATGGTGGTGGTGGTGGTGGTGATGATGATGATGATGAAGATACAGAGATAGGTAGATCCCTGGGGCTCACTGGCTAGGCGTAGACAGTCTAGTTGGTAACCTCCAGGGCAATAAAAGAGTCTGTCTTGAGCCCATGAGATGGCTTGTCTGGTAAAGGCATCTACTGCTCAAGCCTAGGGACCTGAGTTTGATCCCTGGAACCCACACAATAAAGGAGCGAACTAACTTAAGTTGTCCTCTGACCTCCCACGCCCCTGCCTGTGAACTCAAATACCCAGAAAACAAGTAAGTAAATAAAGAAACAAAAAGGAAGTGTTAGGGGCTCAGCGGTTAAGACCCCCGCTGCTCGTGTAGAAGACAGATGGAGTCCTGGGCAGCCACAGGGCGCCGGCTGTAGATAGACTGTTGTCCATTGACAACCATCTGTAACTCCAGTTCCAGTGGCTCTGATGCCCTCTTCTGGTCTCTGAGGGGCATGCATGTGGTATTTCTACACACACAGGCAAAACATTCATACGCATAAAATACAAAAATAAATAAGTAAGCACATAAGTAAGTCAAATTCTTACAGAGTGACAGTGACAACGTGAAAAAGAGCAATCCACGGAGGAAAAGTTGAAAATAGAAATATTACAAGGTCCAGCCATTTTCTCAACCATCCACAGGTGTCTGCCCTGCTTGGGGAGGAAGGCGAAGAAGCCCCAGCATTATCTGGTCAGAGTTGAAGCAAAAGAATAGGAGGACATAAAATGAGGTTACAGAATCCATTTTTATTTTTGATGAAAACCCTTACTTAGAAAATAAAGCTTCCAGGGACTAAGCCACTACCTAAAGACTATAGATGGACTGACCCTGGACTCTGACCTCATAGGTAGCAATGAATATCCTAGTAAGAGCACCAGTGGAAGGGGAAGCCCTGGGTCCTGCTAAGACTGAACCCCCAGTGAACTAGACTGTTGGGGGGAGGGCGGCAATGGGGGAGGGTGGGGAGGGGAACACCCATAAGGAAGGGAGGGGGGAGGGAATGTTTGCCCGGAAACTGGGAAAGGGAATAACACTCGAAATGTATATAAGAAAAACTCAAATTAATAAAAAAAAAAAAAGAAAGAAAATAAAGGCCGGGTAGTGGTTGTCGCACGCCTTTGATCCTAGTAGTAGGGAAGTAGAGGCAGGCAGCTCTCTGACTTGGAGGCCTGGTCTATAGAGGGGAGTTCCAGAACAGCCAGGGCTACACAGAGAAACCCTGTCTGAAGTAAGTAAGTAGATAGATAGATAGATAGATAGATAGATAGATAGATAGATAGATAGACAGACAGGCAGATAGATGATAGATAGATAGATGATAGATAGACAGACAGACAGATAGATGATAGATAGATAGACAGACAGATAGATGATAGATAGATAGACAGATAGATGATAGATAGATAGATGATAGGTAGATAGATAGACAGATAGATGATAGATAGACAGATGATATACAGTAGATAGATAGATAGATAGATATACAGATAGATGATAGATAGATAGATAGATGATAGATAGATAGATAGATGATAGATAGATAGATGATAGATAGATAGATAGATGATAGATAGATGATAGATAGATGATAGATAGATGATAGAGATAGATAGATGATAGATAGATAGATAGATAGATGATAGATAGATAGATGATAGATAGATAGATGATAGATAGATAGATAGATAGATAGATAGATAGATGATAGATAGATATAGATAGATGATAGATAGATAGATGATAGATAGATAGATGATAGATAGATGATAGATAGATGATAGATAGATAGATGATGATAGATAGATAGATAGATAGATAGATAGATAGATAGATAGATAATAAAGTTCTTTCCAAAGAACTTCATCCAGATGACAGTGGTGATTCATCTTCAAAGTCCAGTGAAACCAAAACCTGGGTAGGATTCCACCAAACATTCAAGTCAAGCCCAGAAAGAAGTCGGGAGTAAGGGTCGGCGTGAAGAGCCAGAGGACTCCTTTCCTGCTTCACCGGCCATTCTAGGTAGGTGCAGGTGAGTTAGGAGAATTCATCAAAGGTGGGATTGGACAATCAAACCAGTTGGCCGTGCTGCGTAGTTTTATGCCAACTTGATACAAGCTAAGAGAGAAGGTGCAGAACTAAGAAAATGTCTTCCTAAGATTGGGCTGTAGACAAACACACAGAGCATTTCCGGAGTGATTGACTAGGGAGGGCCCAGCCCACTGTGGGGGGTGCTATCCCTGGGCTGGTGGTCCTGGGTTCTAGAAGAGAGGCGACTGAGGGCTGGAGAGATGGCTCAGTGGTTAAGAGCACTGACTGCTCTTCCAGAGGTCCTGAGTTCAAATCCCAGCAACCACATGGTGGCTCACAACCATCTGTAATGGGATCTGATGCCCTCTTCTGGTGTGTCTGAAGACAGTGACAGTGCACTTATGGTAATGTGAGCCAAATAAACCCCTTCCTCCCGCAAGTTGCTTTTGGTCACGGTGTCTCATCACAGCAATAGAAACCTGAAGAATACGGTTGGACTCCAGCCTCCACTTCATTCTTTTCTCTTTCCACTTTAATTTTCTCCAGTCTGGGGAGCAAGTCACAGTCACTGCTCCTCAAGTTACTGTGGAGAAAACACCTTGGGCAATACCTTGTTCCAGGCTAGCCAGGGCTACACAGTGAGACCTTGTCTCAAAAAAATAAAAAATAAGGGGGTTGGGGATTTAGCTCAGTGGTAGAGCGCTTGCCTAGGAAGCGCAAGGCCCTGGGTTCGGTCCCCAGCTCCGAAAAAAAGAACCAATAAATAAATAAATAAATAAATAAATAAATAAGAGGGGAATGGAGAGATGGCTCAGCGGTTAAGAGCACTGACTGCTCTTCCAGAGGTCCTGAGTTTAATTCCCAGCAACCACATGGTGGCTCACAACCATCTGTAATGGGGATCAGATGCCCTCTTCTGGTGTGTCTGAAGACAGTGATAGCGACGGTGTACCCATATACTTTAAATAAATAAATGAATCTTAAAAAATATATAAGAATATAGGCTATCTATAATTCCAACTAATTCCAACTACTCTGGAGTCTGAAACAGGAAGATCACAAGTTCAAGTCCTGTCTGGGTCACAGAGTGAGTTCAAGACCATGTGGGCAGCTTATGGAGCAAATTAGGCAAATCCCTGTCTCCGGTGAGTAGTGGAAAGCAGCATAAAGTACACAAATATAAGGTGTAAAACTGAAGCATGTAACCGGGAACCCTGGATAAGTTGGTGTTGCTGGAATGTGAGCTATAAAGAGATAGGAGAGGGCTGGAGAGATGACTCAGAGGTTAAGAGCAATGACTGCTCTTCCAGAGGTCCTGAGTTTAATTCCTAGCAACCACATGGTGGCTCACAACCATCTGTAATGGGATCTGATGCCCTCTTCTGGTGTGTCTGAAAGAGCAATGACAGTATACTAATATACATAAAATAAATAAATCTTAACACCTCCCCCACAAAAGGAGAGAGCCAGGAGGACAGGAGATGAGGTCACTGAGGGGCAAGCAATTGTGGGAAAGAGATTACAATGCTGAGGGTAGGAGCTGTGATGGTTTGGACGAGAATGAGCCACAAAGGCTCATATATTTGAATGGTGGGTTCCTACTTGGTGGAACTATTTTGGGAAGGATTAGGAGGTGTGGCTCTATTGGAGGAGGTATGTCAGTGGGAATGGACTTGTTGGTTCCAAAAGCTCAGGCCAGGCCTACTCTCTTGTTCTCTGCTTCCAAATTGTGGTCAGATGTGAGCTTTCAGCTACTACAGGTTCTTATGCCTGCCATGCTCCCTGCCATGATGGTCATGGATTCACTTTTGACCCATAAGCCCCTACTTAAATGTTTTTTTTTTTTGTTTTTGTTTTTTTTTTTTTGTAAGTTGCTTCGGTCATGGTGTCTCTTCACAGCAGTCGAACAGTGACTAAGATATAAACTTAGATTTTATTCTACAAAAACCAGAGGGGCCAGCACAGAGTCTTAAAGCAATGGGGGCTGAGGTTAAACCACTTAGAAGCTGCTACAGTAGCATTACCTCAAGGCAGACCTTGAGGTGCCTGGCTCAACAGTTCAGGAAAAGTCAAGTCTACAGACCTTGGTTATTAAATCTGGGTACCTGGGAAAGAGAAGAATATAATGTGTCCCTTTTTTTTCTAGTTGGCACACTGGTTGGAGCCATAACAAAAAAGACCATTGCTAACAACAGAGACAGAGTTATAGAACCACTCCCCCACATTCTTCTCTCATGGTAATGCCTTCTTCTCAAGGCCAACAGGCAGGTTGGCTCTTTTTTTGCTTTTCTTTTCTTTTTTTTTTTATTTGTTTCGTTTTTGTTTGTTCTTTTTTCCTTTTTTTTTTAAGATTTATTTATTTATTTTACATATGTGAGCATACTGTTGATGTCTTCAGACATACCAGAAAAGGGCATCAGATCCCATTACAGATGGTTGTAAGCCACCATATGGTTGCTGGGATTTGAACTCAGGACCTCTAGAAGAGCAGTCGGTGCTCTTAACTGCTGAGCCACCTCTCCAGCCCTTGTTTTGCTTTTTTGAGACATGATTTCTCTGTGTAGCTCTGGCTTTCCTGGAATAGCCAAGACCACACTGACCTTGAACTCACAGAGATTCCCCCTGCCTCTGCCTCTGGAATGCTGTGATTAAAGGCGTGTACCACCACTGCCCACCACAGCCAGAGTAGCTTTTTTTTTTTTTTTTTTCTGGTTCCATCTCCAAATGAATCTAGGTCTTCACTCCACCATATTAGCTCTCCTGCTAATCCAAATCAACCATTTCCTTCCTGAACAGTGGCTTCTAGCAATCTTCCTCTGATGTGACTTTGTTAGCCCGTGCCCGATTTTGGCTTGAAGTCAGTTCCCCATTCTCTCAGTAAATACCACATTTCTACAGTGGTGCGAGAAGCTCTCCCTAGTCCATTTCTGTGCTTTCTTTCTATTTTTCGATCTTTATTTGATTATGTGAGTGTTTGCCTGCCTATGTATATATTCACTGCATAGTTACCTGATGCCCACAGAGCCAGAAGTGTCAGAGCCCCTGGAACTGAACTCACAGATAGTTATGAACTACTACAAGTGTTGGGAACAGATCCAGGTTCTTTGCAAGAGGAGGTCTTAACCCAGTGGTGCTCAACCTTCCTAATGCTGTGACCCTTTAATACAGCTCCTCATGTTGTGGTGACCCCAACCATAAAATTATTTTGTCCCCACTTGGTAAGTGTAATTTTGCTACTGGTATGAACCATAACATAAATATTTGATATGGGCCCCTGTGAATGGGTCATCTGACCATCAAAAGGGTCATGACCCGAGGTTTAGAACTGCTTCTCTAACCACTGAGTCACATCTCTAGCTTGCTCCCCTCCTTTTCTTTTTTTTCTTTTTTTTTTTTTTTTTTTGGCAAGGAGTTGCAGGGTAGCTCAAACTGTACTCAAGGACTCAAACTCCCCACATAACACTCCTTTTTTCTGCCTTCCAAGAGCTTCCACAACTGTTTAAATTTATCATTGTTGCTTATATGAATATATGATGTGTGTATAAGCACATGTGCCATGCTGTGCATAGGGTCAGAGGACAACTTCATGGAACTGGTTCTCTCCTTCCACCTTTATAAGGGTTTGGGGATTAAATTCAGTGGTCTGGCTTACAAAGCAAGTGTCTTTACTTATGGGACCATTTTTTTTTTTTTTAAGATTTATTTATTTATTTTATGTACAGCATTCTGCCTGCATATGTGACTGCCGGCCAGAAGAGGGCACCAGATCTCATTACAGATGGTTGTGAGCCACCATGTGGTTGCTGGGAATTGAACTCATGACCTCTGGAAGAGCAGTCAGTGCTCTTAACCGCTGAGCCATCTCTCCAGCCCCCGGGACCAGTTTTTATTTTTTATTTTTTTATTTTTTTGGTTCCTTTTTTCGGAGCTGGGGATCGAACCCAGGGCCTTGCGCTTCCTAGGCAAGCGCTCTACCACTGAGCTAAATCCCCAACCCCAGTTTTTATTTTTTAAAGAATTATTTATTTTATGTATATGAGCACACTGTAACTGTCCTCAGACACACCAGAAGAGAGCATTGGATCCCATTACAGATGGCTGTGAGCCACCATGTGGTTGCTGGGAATTGAACTCAGACCCTCCGGAAGAGCAGTCAGTGCTCTTAACCCGCTGAGCCATCTCTCCAGTCCAGGACCATAAAATCTTGCATGCGTTGTCTGTTGGTGGCTGCAGCAGCACACATCTTCAATCCCAGCACTCAAGAGGCAGATGCAGGTGAATGTTTTGAGTTTGAGGCCAGCCTGGTTTACAGGGGTAGCTCCAGGACTGCCCTGGCTACACAAAGAGATCCTGTCCCAACAAAACAAACAAAAATCTTGCATATGTTAGGCATGTACTCCACCACCGAGACACCCCTGCCCCTTTTTCCTATTTGGTATTTTCAGATAGGGTCTCTACGTGGTTCAGGGTGGCCTTGAACTTGGGATAGCATCTGAATAGGTGAGATGACAAACCGGCACCTCCAGGCACTAATGTTTCTATTCCAATCTGCCTCATCACCTTTCCACATCTTACTGTCCTTTCTTCATAATACTTTGTCCCATTTAACAAACTATATACTGGAACTCTCACAATTGTCCCTATTATTCAGTATCTATTACCAACCTCTATCCTGGCAGACTAAAATCCATAAAGGCAAGAATAATGCTCTATTTTATTCCCTCGTGTAATCTGGACGGAATCTGGTCTAAAGTAGGTATTCAATACACTTTAGAATGAATGAAACAGAAGGTAAGAGATCAGTTGGGGATTATCAACAGAAGGTAAAGAAAAAAAAAAAAAAAAAAAAAAAAAAAGGTCAGGAAAATAGGAGAGGTTGAGGTAGTAAAATAAATTAAAACATGCCCATCCTGATTATACTATACGTGAACACAAACTATACTATATTTAGGCTTTACGAAACTTTACATATCTTTAAGAAGCAATAGAGTCAATCAATCATTCACTGATAGCTGTGGGGTAAGCTTGAGAATAATTAATAACAAGAGACCGAGTGGTTGTCTGACCGGCTGTGTGAATGTCACAAAGTATTGTTAATCCTCATAACAAGAGAATACTATGGTACCGAGCACACAGATGGACTCATCTGTAGCGTTCCACTTAAACGTTCGGTAGCCAAATGAAACCATTTCTGAGCTTGCTCTCGCTCCATCTCTGTCTGTTCTCTGGGAACCTTTACAGAACAATTTATTTTTATTTATGACCCAAAATTACTCGCCCCTACATAACTCAACGGCAGCTTTCACATCCAGAGCAGTCGCAAAGAGGCACAGGGCTTTACGTCATATACCTGCGACCAGGGGAGGGAGGCGGGTCAGAGGAGGTCCGGTCACATGGCTGACTGGGCGTGGCCTCCAGTTCATATCCCAGTGTCCCTTGTACTAACTTCCTTTCTGACTCTTTCCGGACCCTCAAGATGTCGAAGCGAGGTGAGGATTTTGGGTTTGGGGATCCGCTGGCATCCGCCGCGCAGTCCGGTCGGCCCGTTCCTTGGCGACTGCCCCTGGCTGCGGTGATATTTTGTGGTCTCCGGGCCGGAGAAGGAGAAGATGGGGCACCACAGAGGCCCAGGGAGAGCCCCGAAAGGGGAGGGCGGTGGAGTTGGCGTTGAGCGGGTAGGAGCGGAGCGTGGGGCCGAACGGAGACGGTGGGGTTGGCCTGCCTTTGACCGGATTGCACGGTCTTTGCGGTTCCCCGACTTGTATTGATAAAATTTTGTAAAAGTGGACTCGACCAGTCTCCTTAACCTCCACATGAGGATGGTAACTTAAGGGACGGCCAGGTTCTGTGACAAGGGGACGGTAGTCGGGGACAGGCTAGTCTCCGCCAAAGCTTGTGCAATGGCCCCCTTACTCTGTTTCCCTCCCTGCAGGACGTGGCGGGTCCTCCGGAGCGAAATTCCGGATTTCCCTGGGTCTTCCGGTAGGAGCTGTAATCAACTGTGCTGACAACACAGGTGAGGCCTTTGGCTGCGTGCTGCCACGATCCCCTTTTAAAAGCACTCAGTGGGCCTTTTGCTGATGACCCACTGAGCCGTCAAGAAGGGGCAGAGTGAAAACACCGCTTTTGGGTGAAGTGGCAACATGCTGTGTTGTTTAACTTCAATCGGTGTTGTGACAAGATGCTTCTGGGTTTGGGACGCATTTAAGAAAACGCTTGTTTTGGTTGGTTGGTTTGTGATTCTGCTTTCTGAGACTGAGTTACTTGGTGGGTAGCCCAGGCTGACCCCAGATTGGGAATACTTGCTGTCACATGCAAAATGTATTTTCTTGTTATTTTCTGTAGGAGCCAAAAACCTGTATATCATCTCTGTGAAGGGAATCAAGGGACGGCTGAACAGACTTCCTGCTGCTGGTGTGGGCGACATGGTGATGGCCACAGTTAAGAAAGGCAAACCAGAACTAAGGAAAAAGGGTGAGTAGGCTCCTTATGCAGTGGTGGAAGAGTGAAGTTCTCCAGGTATTAGGAGAAGGGATCTTAACTCCGTGGCTATCGAGACCCCTAGATTACACCATTGGGAGGCTGTGCGATCAATATTTCTGCTCCTGTTTGAGACAAGACTTCACTTGGGCTTGCAGGCACAGCCGCGTGCCTGGCTGGTGTGGTTTATAGGGCAGCTTGTTTCTCTGTTTAGGGTCTTTTCAGGTCTCTTGACACTCGCCTGCCTAAGTTTTCCCTTCAGTAGTAGACTACCTGGTCTTACCAGAAAAGATCTCCAGTTGGTTGTCTGTTCCTAGCTGTCAGTGCAGATGGCAGTGCTACATGGGTGTGTTCGTATGGGTAATTGAACCCTGGAAGCAGCACATCATCTGTCACCAGACACTCTGCAGGAAGCTTACTATTGGCTAATTAACCACTCGGGATTGTGCTCCCATCAGATATGTGAATTTAGAAGGACAGGCCTTAGAACCTGTCTCTCCCTTGAGTGGTCTGGCTGTAAAACTCCTTCAGGAAGCATCTCTCTGTAGGCGTGGCTGGCCTTGAGCTCAGATCTGCCCACCTCCCAGGTGCTGGGTGCTAGGGGGCACTGTTCTTTGCCAGAGATGTTCTAGCAGTCCTTTGATGTGGCGCATATGTGGCGTGTGGGGTTGTGTTTCATAGTAACGTTTGCTTCCACAGCACCAGTATGCTCTTAGCACTTAGTTAAATCTTTCACTGTTCCCTTTAACACCAGGGTCTTTCAGGGAATGGTGATGTTGTGGCTAAACGTTTCCTAATGTGGTTAGACTGGGATGAGTCTGCCAGGGCCTGTCCTCTTCTCAGAACACTTCCAGGGCCTGGTTGGTGGCCTAGGGAGCAGTCATAGAAGAGCAGAGCATGTCCCCTTTTATATGATGACCGCTCCATATACTGTTGTCTCCAGTAGTGGGAATATCCTCAGTAGAGTCAGGTGGCAGGCTTAGTTGTTTTTATTCCCTGATAGTATTTTAAAGATTTGATTGATTTATTTATTTTATGTACTGCAGGCCAGAAGAGGGCACCAGATCTCATTACAGATGCTTGTGAGCCACCGTGTGGTTGCTGGGAGTTGAACTCATGACCTCTGGAAGAGCAGTCAGTGCTCTTAACCGCTGAGCCATCTCTCCAGCCCCGATAGCGGTGTTTAAAGGTAGTCTGTAGTCCTTGAGACAGGTAGCCTAACCAGGCTAGGTGGTACCAGACTTAACTCCAGCTGTTCTGGAGACCCAGGAAGATTGTAAGTTCAAGGCTTGCTTGAATAATTTTAAATGGTAGACCATTTGGCCTAGTGTGGAAGGCCTTGGTCAGTCCCCAACAAAGAAAAGCACTTGTGGTGGGTACTAGTGAGACCCCAGCTTCTAGCTCTACAGAGATGGTTTATCATTATATGTCTTGTCTGACTTTAGTTAGGCCCCAAAATGATCTAGTCTTGAGTTTTTTTCTGTATTAATGGGCCATTGTCATGTGGGGACTCTATAGCACCATTTTAAATGGCTGTACAGTTTTATAGATAGTCCCTGGAGTGTTGGCTGCTTAGTTCTGATCCATTAGAACAACATGGTGGAAAGCTCCTTTTAAATACAAATGCTACTTTTTTCCGGAGGTGACTTAATAATGGACAACTTGGGCAAAGTCAAAATTTAAAGCTTTATAGGTGGAACTGGCTGGTCAGTGGGCACTGTCTATACAGATTGATACACGGCAAGCACTAGTAATATCTTGCCTTGTGTTTGGCTGGCAAACAAGGTGCTCTCTGAAGAACCTGACACTTGGAAATATGGTTTTATTCGATGTAATTAATATTTGTAGGTCAGGGCTGGAGGGATGGCTCAGAGGTTAAGAGCACTAACTGCTCTTCCAGAGGTCCTGAGTTCAATTCCCAGCAACCACCCGGTGGCTCACAACCATGTGTAATGGGATCCAATGCCCTCTTCTGGTGTCTCTGAAGACAGCGACAATGTACATATACGTAAAATAAATAATTCTAAAAATGTGTAGGTCAAAGTGTATGTAACCTGTAGGGCCAGCCTATCTATTGGGCTGTGGGTGTGAGGGGAGGTGTAGCAAGCAAGTGGTGCCTACATTGTGTTTTGGGATTATCATGGGAAAGGAGCTTGTGTGCAGAAACAGCCATGTGAGGGGTTTTGGGTGTTTGCATGAATTCTCATCCTTGCTGGCAGGTGATGGGCACCTCATGGTGTGTGAACATTGTGTGGAGAGCATTTCCTTAGTTAATAAGTGCTGCTCTTTTCTTTGGTCCTTAGTACATCCTGCAGTGGTGATTCGACAACGAAAGTCATACCGAAGAAAAGACGGGGTGTTCCTTTATTTTGAAGATAACGCAGGGGTCATAGTAAACAATAAAGGCGAGATGAAAGGTATGAAGGGTTAGGCCATCACTGTGTGTGTCTGCTGGGTGATTCGGCACAGACAAGGACCCTGTCTGACCTGTCTTCTCCTCATGCAGGTTCTGCTATCACAGGTCCAGTTGCAAAGGAGTGTGCAGACTTGTGGCCCAGGATTGCATCCAATGCAGGAAGCATTGCCTGATTCTCCAGTGTGTTTGTAAAATATATTCATTAAAGTCTTCGCTCTGAGAACTGGTCTTCTTGACACCTTCACCATTCAGCTTTGCAAAGGAAAGCGTCAAAATTTTAGCTCTGGGCATGACCTTGCAAAACTTTTTCACTTTGCAGATTAAATAAGGTTTATCTTTAGGATCTGTCAAGATGGATCAGCTATAAAGATCATCCATTAGCTGTCTAGAGGACAGAAGGTTATGTCTCAGTGCCCCCACATGGTGCCAATTAAGAACAATGCCCTCTTTCATGTCTCTGCTGGGATCAGCACACATGCTATACAGATAAACATGCAAGGAACAATATGCATGACCAATAAATTATCTCTGTATTTTGGGTCCCTAAAGTAGAGTGGTGTGTTCATCCTCACGATTGTGTGTGAGGAAAGCGTTGGAAATACAGTGACCTGATGTGAGCCTGGGTGACCACTTGAATAAGGAGCTCTGGGTACAGTGCTTGAGGGCAGCTACTTAGGTAATCTGGTTATCTAGCCAGAGATCACCTTACCGTGAATGTGGTTGGTTAAGGTGCTTAGCACTTGGCAACCTTTTGACTTGGAGAGTGAAGAAGAGTGCCCACAGAAGGATGTATAGAAAGCAGTCCCCGCATGGTGGTTCATCCAGTCTGATCATGACTAGTGCACTATTTGCTATATTTAGATTTCTGTCTCTGGCTGGCTTGAAATTTTTTTTTTTTAAGATTTATTCATTTATTATATATAAGTACACTGTAGCTGTCTTCAGATACACCAGAAGAGGGCATCAGATCTCTCTCTTTTTTTTTTTTTTTTTTTTTCTTTTTTCGGAGCTGGGGACCGAACCCAGGGCCTTGAGCTTGCTAGACAAGTGCTCTACCACTGAGCTAAATCCCCAACCCCGCATCAGATCTCTTTTACAGACGGTTGTTGCTGGGAATTGAACTCATGACCTCTGGAAGAGCAGTCGGGTGCTCTTAACCACTGAGCCATCTCTCCAGCCCATGGCTTTAAATTTTTAAGGGATCTACCTGCTTCTGCTGGGTTTATGTGTGTGGGTTCTGGGGTGTGTTTCTGTACTGTCCATGTGTAGTGTCTTTGGGCCAGAGGAGGTCAGAGCCTCTATAACGAGCTACAGGTGCCATTTGAGACCCTTGTCCTTGAAGAGAGTGGGCGGTATTTGCCTGGTGCTGGTATGTATATGTCATTTCCTGGGAAATTTTTTTTAATTTTTCAAGACAGGCTTTTTTTTTTTCTTTATTAACTAGAGTATTTCTTATTTACATTATTAACTAGAGCTAAATCCCCATCCCCTCTTATTTACATCTTGAATGTTATTCCCTTTCCCGGGCCAACATCCCCCTAACCCCTCCCCCTCCCCTTCTATATGGGTGTTCCCCTCCCCATCCTTCCCCCATTACCACCCTCCCCCAAGACAGGCTTTTTCTAACAGTCTTGGCTATCCTCAGTAGTCTTTAGAGGAGGCTGATCTGTACTTCCCAAGAGCTGGGATAAAGGTGTGAATGAACATAAAAGTCCTTAGCTCTCTTGGCTCCAATATAACCAAAAAAAAAAAAAGGCCATGCCAAAAAGGGCTGCGGCCAACTTCGCTGGGTGCATGACCAAGGATACGGCCATTAAGTTTGTCATTCGGAACATTGTAGAAGCTGCTGCCGTCGGGTTTTATGTCAAGCTGCATTGCTGTGTGAGCTGTGCCATTCATATCAAGGTCAAGAATTGACCTCCTGAAGCCCGGAAGGACTGAACACTCCCATCACAATTCAGACCTGCTTGGGTCTGTACCATGACCTCCACAAAGCCCGTGTAAAGAGGTGATTTCATGAAGGCAGATACCTTGGAAAAATGAAAGGAAGTTATACTTAAAAAAGTCCTGGGGTTGGGGATTTAGTCAGTGGTAGAGCGCTTGCCTAGGAAGGCAAGGCCCTGGGTTGGTCCCCAGCTCCGAAAAAAAAGAACCAAAAAAAAAAAAAGTCCTTAGCTGTGTCCCCCCCCTTTTTAGATATTTTTTGTGAGTACATTGTCACTCTTAAGAAACACCAGAAGAGGGGATTTAGCTCAGTGGTAGAGCACTTGCCTAGCAAGTGCAAGGCCCTGGGTTTGGTCCCCAGCTCGGGGTGGGGGTGGGGGTGGGGGGGGTGGCTAGTAAGGGCTGGAGAGATGGCTCAGTGGTTAAGAGCACCCGACTACTCTTCCAGAGGTCCTGAGTTCAATTCCCAGCAACCACATGGTGGCTCACAACCATCTGTAAAAAGATCCGATGCCCTCTTCTTGTGTGTCTGAAGACAGATACAGTGTACTTATATATAATAAATGAATGAATAAATAAATAAATAAAAACACCAGAAGAAAAAAAACACCACCAGAAGAGGACTTAAGATTGCATTGCAGGTAGTCTTGAGCCACCGTGTGGTTGCTGGGAATTGAACTCAGGACCTCTGGAAGGGCAGTCAGTGTTCTTAACCACTGGGCCATCTTCTTTAGCCTTAAGCTAGCTGAGTCAGTACGTGTTTGAATCCTTTCTGGACAGGGTAGCCAAGTCAAAGTACTGAGTAAAGAATTTTCCAGGTGTGGTACCTGCTTTTGTAATAGCAACACTGGGAGCTATTCAGAAACTAGAAACTAGCCTAGACTACCCAAAATGGTCTCCAGGAGTGGTATTGGAGGAACAGATGGATTCTGGTTTTGAGTTCTGCAACTAGACTTGGTCAGTTAGGGGCAGGGAAGGGGGCAATCTGAACTATATCAGTCTGACCTCAAATTGTATCCAGACCTTTTAAGATTTATTTATTTCATGTATATGAATACATTGTTCAGACACATTGGAAGAGGGCATTGGGTCTCATTACAGATTGTTGAGAGCCACCATGGGATTTGAACTCAGGACCTCTGGAAGAGCAATTAGTGCTCTTAACCACTGAGCCATCTCTCCAGCCCCAGACCCCCTTCTATACCTTTAGCTACTTAAACTGAAATTATGATGGTTCTGAGAAGAGTCTCTGAAATGTGGTCAAATCTAGATACTAGCTTTTTGGAGGAAAATGTCAGCCAAGAAATTAAAAAGGCCTGAGGGTAGAGATTGGAGATGTTGGACTCACTGCTTTTTTTTTTTTTTTTTTCTTTTTTTTTTTTTCGGAGTGGGGACCCAACCCAGGGCCTTGCACTTCCTAGGCAAGCGCTCTACCACTGAGCTAAATCCCGGACTCACTGCTTTGAGAGGAACAGTGTTAAATTACCATTTTTTTTCTTGGTTCGGTTTGGCTTTGTGCATCCCTGGCTTTTCGTTAACTACAGAGATCCTCCTGCCTCTGCCTCTTTAAGGACCTCTGCCATTACCACTGGATCGGTTACCACACAACTCCCACTCGGGCACAGCTGCACTCGAATATACATATGAAATGTTAAAACCTGTGTGTGTGTTCGTATAAGTGTAAGTAAGCAAAAGACTGCGGATGTAGTAGTTTGTTATAGAGTGCTCTCCTACTACACACATGCGTAAAGTCTTCCTTGGGTTAAATCCCAGCATCACGATAAGATGGGCGTGGTGGGGACCCTGAAATAACAATAGGGTTTGTGTCTCAGGGAGGTAATTGACAGACGTAACAATGCTCAGTGAAGCTCCCCATCTAAGGCTCTCTACCTTAGAAAGCCCTCAGACTCAGAGGCTGCTGCCATTAGGATGTCTCGATGTTATTATGACAGTCCTCTGAGACTCGAAAAAGCTTTTGTTTTGGATGGGGTAGCTGTGAGTTCAATGGCCCACGCCTATAGCATCTTGAGGCCCAAGCTATGGTCCGCAATTCCGCCTTATAATCCTCAACTGGACCACCACGCTCATAGGTACTTCCGGAGCCACGTGGTCCCGCCCATTTTGCGGAAAACTGATCAGGTAGGTATGGGAGCATCCCGGAGCACCTGCAACTTCAGGCAGCCAGCCAGCTCGCGGGTTTTGGCCCTGGTGGCCCAGGACTTCAGGTTGCACACCCTCTAATTCTGGGCCTTGTGCTGCAGGGCGCTGGGCACCCTGTGGCTGTTACGGTGAATTAGTGAGAGGGGGAGCAGGATGAGTGAGGAGTGATGGTGCTGAGCTCACGTGGTCCTTTCTACCCAGAACCCCACCCATTTACAGTCTCATTTCTTGTTTCTGCAAGGGGAGGCTAGGGCGTAAATCCTGTCTCTCCGGACAAATAGGTTTCTTTGTCTTTGTGACGTCACAGGGGTCGCTTAGCTGTGATCTCACTGGGAATCTTCAAAACTCGCAGAAACTACCAATGAGCTTTGTCTTGTCCTATGCTGTCACAGTCACAGGGTTAAGGCTGACTTGCACCTGTGAGCCCAAGGGAAGCGATCGCCCCATCTCTGCACACATCCCTCCTCAGCAGTGCTTACTTGCACAGGACCGATCGAGTTCAGGCTGTGGACTGACACTTCGTCATCTCGCAACACTTTCTTTTAAAAATTTTTATTTACTGCTCATTTTCATGTAGTCTCCCTGTATCCCAAGCTGTCCATGAACTCCTAAGCTCAAGTGATCCTCAGTCCGGTGACTGGGAATGGGGTTAAGGATATAGCTTACTGGTACAATACCTGCCTCCCAGGTCGGGCACCAACCCCCGTAAGAACAAAACTTATGACTGGATAGGCAGGGCTCCGGGCCATATCACCTGCCACGCCTCCACTTTTGCCTTCATATGTGTTGATTTTAGTGATCTGAAGGCAAAAGGGACCTCCCAGGTTGCACTAGGGACAGATCTGGGGCATTTCTGTGGCCCATAATATTGTGTGCCTAAATATGTACAGTGCCTGTGCATAGACACACATAACTTGTGTCCTTGTCGCTTTAGTAACAGGAGCCAGAGATGTCTATGTCTAAGAATGTCAGTATTTGGGGTTGGGGATTTAGCTCAGTGGTAGAGCACTTGCCTAGCAAGCACAAGGCCCTGGGTACGGTCCCCAGCTCCGAAAAAAAAGAAAAGAAAAGAAAAAAAAAAAAAAAAAAAAGAATGTCAGTATTTGGGGTTGGGGATTTACCTCAGGGGTAAAGCACTTGCCTAGCAAGCAGAAGGCCCTGGGTTCGGTCCCCAGCTCCGAAAAAAAGAATAAAAAAAAAAAAAAAAAAAGAATGTCAGCATTTCTATTTTTGGGGGGTTTTTGTTCTGGAGCCACAGTCTGGCCAGGTAGTCTAAGTCTAGGCGAGTCTAAGGTGAAGCAAGCCTTTTTCTACTGCTGCTTGAACCTTGAGATTAGTGGCTTATGCCACCTAACTTGAATTTCGTTTATTTAATTATTTTCTTTCTTTCTTTTTCTTTCTTGTTTTGGTTTTATGAGACAGGGTTTCTCTGTGCATCTCTGGCGTTCCTGAACTCACTCTGTAGACCAAACTGCCTAGAACTCAGAGATCCGCTTGCTCCTTCCTGAGGGCTGGAATTAAAGGCACGGCATGATCCACCAGCACCTGGCTTTTTTTTTTTTTTTTTTTTTTTTTAATCATCAAAATTACTGTCTGTGCTGCATATTGTTATTTGAGTAAAGGCATGAGATCAAGATACTTGATCTGGGTGAGGTGGTGTATGCACCTGAGAGAGGTGAGGGTGGGAACCGGGAGACGAGTCATCCTCAACCACACAGGTTTAAGATTTCCTCCGAGCTACATGAGTGCCTCATCTTGAGAAAAATAATCAACAATGTGTAACAAAACAACCAAATATGTGTCTTTAGCCTTCATTGTGGCAGGCCTTTTATCTAAAGTAAGTCAGTTATCTAAAGTAAGCCACTTACCAAGTAAGCCATGGAAATCTTGTCGGCTTCCCAGGTTACTGATGAGGAAGACTGAGGGCAGAGAAGCCACGTAATTGGCCTATGACCACACAGCTTGCTAATGGCAGCACTGGAGTTACGATCCAGACTGTGTAACAACAGAGCCCTTAACTGCCTCTCCGGATCATTAGCGTATATAAGCTGCCTTCCAGTTTCCTCTGGCCCTGAACTCTTCCCCTTCCCCAAAGAAGCCCCAGAAAGTTTGCACCTCACTCCATGGGACATCGGAACCGATGCTCTTTTCTTTCCTTCATTTGCAGGATCATGGTGGTACTGGAAGGGATGGCTGGATAGTGGATTATTACCACATTTTTGGTCAAGGACAGAGATACCTCAATAGGAGGAACTGGGCAGGAGCAGGCAAGTGCCACCTCCCTGTTCATCCTCCCGTGTTCCCACCGTGGAAGAAGTGTGTACCGCAGAGCTTGGAGAGGCAGGGCTACTGAGAGGCGTGGTTGGGGAGAGAGGGGTGAAGGGCTGTATCCTGCCGTATGTGAGCAATGGCCATTAGTGTACCTACTATTCACTTCTGAACACCCGCTATGTGTCAGGTACTGCTCAGACTCATTTTACCCCTGAGGTACAGTTTATCTGCTAGGCATGATTTTAAACTGATTTGCTGGGAAAAGTTGAGAAGATGGAGTTGGGCTTTACCTCTGTACACTTTTTTTTTTTTTTTTTTTTTTTTTTGGAGCTGAGCTAAATCCCCAACCCCACCTCTGTACACTCTTAAGCCTGGTGATTTGCATGAGCACGTACGTGCGTGCGTGCGTGCGTGCGTGCGTAGTGTCCTCCTCTACAGACAGTCTGGCTCCCTGACCATGTTTAGTTTAGCAGCCATGGAAAAGGAAAGTTAAGACTTCCTTCTATCCAACTCCACCACTCTTTGGGCACATGATTACCATGAAGTCCATCACGTAATCAAATCGATCTCATCTATTTTCTTTGGATAGGATAGAGGCAAGGCGAAAAATTCTTACATGTCCCGGGAGTCAAGTCCAGATTCAGCACATACAGTTCTCTTGTAGACTCACCTGGGGTTTGATTTCTAGGACGTCTCTGTCTCCTGGCCCTCACTGCCCTTGGTTTCTTTCAAAGGGCTCAGGGTCTCCTAGGAGTAAGCATCCCGCTGTGGTCATGGGAGATAAACTGACTCACTGGGTTTAAATGGGGAAAGCAAAAGGCTGCTGCGGGTAGGCTCAGCCTCTCTCCTCTCCCCCAAGGGCATTCGCTCCAGCAGGTGAGTGGGCATGACTACTACAATGCTAATCCGAAGGTGATCACTGCGGGCTTAAACGGTCGATTCGGCTACCGCCGGAACACTCCAGCCCTCCGCCAGCGCACATCGGTGTTTGGAGAGGTCACGCCATTTCCCATTTTTTGAAGACATTGCATCACAGGTCTTGACCTGCATCTTCAAGATAAACTGTCAATGATATTCTATATTTTTAAACATTGCATTTGTGTCTCGAGGTGTGCTCTTACTTACCTGGGGTGGGAGGAGCGAACGAGTTGGTTTCTGCACCCTCAGTTTCATCTCTAGAGGAGAGAAGATCAAGGAAGCTTCTGTTTCCTTCTAGATTGGATGATGAGAAGGGGCCATACTTGTCCACCACCTCCCCACTTCACCCCCGGCAGGCCAGGGATTAGACCCGTGGTCTAGTGCATGGTTAATCATTTTGCCAGTGAACTCCCTTGTTAGTTAGCAGGACATAGTGCAAGCTTAGCTCTCGACAAAGCACTTCCCGAAGCACCAGTAGGCTCCCAGGTCAGAAGCTGGCCACTGTTTATATCAAGAACAGGAAGGAAACTGTGTATGACAATTTGAGTTTTATTCCCAGGAACCACAGGGTAGGAGGGTACTGACTACCACAAATTGTCTTCTGACTTCCACATGTATACTCTGTGGCATGTGTATGCCCATCTACATACTCAAACCCAATTAAAATGTAATTTAAAACAAATAAAAGAACATAAACCCGGTTGGGGAGTTAGCTCAGCGGTAGAGCATTTGCCTAGCAAGCTCAAGGCCTAGGGTTCGGTCCCCAGCTCCGAAAAAAAAACAAAAACAAAAACAAAAACAAAACAAAAAAAAACAAAACCAAAAAAACCAAATAAGCAAAAATACAGCAGGGGTAGGCAGTGGGGCCCTCTCGGGGCATGGTGATACATACATGTAATCCCCGTACTAAGGAGGTAGAAACAGACCTCCATAAGTAAGAAGCCCGCCTGGGTTACAGAGTGGGTTCCAAGTCATCAAGGACTATAGAAAGACCCTGTATCATGTCTCAAAAAGAATATGATTTCCCTGATGTACAGTCATCCCTTATTTAAAAAAAAAAAAGACATTTTAAGAGTGTTTGGGGGTTGGGGATTTAGCTCAGTGGTAGAGCGCTTGCCTAGGAAGACAAGGCCCTGGGTTCGGTCCCCAGCTCCGAAAAAAAAACCAAAAAAAAAAAAAAAGTGTTTGGAAGGGTTGGAGAGTTGACTCAGTGGTTAAGAGCACTGACTGCTCTTCCAGAGGTTCTGAGTTCAATTCTTAGCAAGCACGTTGGTGGCTCACAACCATCTGTAATGGGATCTGATGCCCTCTTCTGGTGTGTCTAAGACAGAGACAGTGTACTCATATACATTTAAAAAAAAAATGGGAGTTTTTGGATCTATAATCCCAGCTAGCTAAGACAGAGGTAGAAGGAGGGCATGTTTGTGTTGTGGCTAGATTGGGCTACATAGGGAGACATTGTCTAAAGAAAAAAAACAAACAAACCAAGGGACATAGGATTATAGCTAGGTGGCGGTGGTAATAAAGCTTAGCTGGCATGTTTGGGGCCTTGAATTCCATTTTTTTCTTCTTTTTTTTCGGAGCTGGGGACCGAACCCAGCGCCTTGCGCTTGCTAGGCAAGCGCTCTACCACTGAGCTAAATCTCCAACCCCTTGAATTCCATTTTTAATGCAAAACCAAACAAACAAAAAGCCCCAAACAAAAACAAAAATAAAAAAAGTGGTTGCCATCTTCTTCTTTACCCATAGAGGGCAGGGGGACAAGGTGACCCCCCATGTACGTATTACCCAAATGACAGACAGGACTCCCTGTTCATGATATCTTTTCAGCCAGTTGTCATTCTTCCATGTCCCCATCCTGTTTCTTGGTGACCAAGGGAAGAGCCAAGCAGACAGTGTGTATAAAGGTGAGGCTTGAGCACACAGAGCCTCAGGACATTGTGTGGGTGGAACCAGTCCATAGTGACTCACCATAAGTGGACAAGGAAGAGCATTATGAGAAGGTGAGGGGGTATAGCTCAGGGGTAGAGCATTTGACTGCAGATCAAGAGGTCCCCGGTTCAAATCCGGGTGCCCCCTTCCTTTTTTTTTTTTTTTTTTTTTTTTTTTGTTTTTTTCCATATTTGGGAGTAAAACCCAGCATCAGTAGAGGGGACAAAGACAAGAACCGATAAATCAAAGCCACCATACGCCTCCACTTGAGCTTCAGTTATCATAAAGTCCCTGGGCTGCGGCTATAGCTCAGTGGTAGAGCAATAATCTAGCACATGGGGGGCCCTGGTTTAATACTGGACTCTGGAAAGAAAGGAAGACTATTTATAGTTCTTCCTCCTCCATTTTCTTATTTTTTATTGAGAGACAGAGTCTCACTGTGTAAGTCCTAGCTGTCTTGAAATTTGCTATTTAGGCCAGATTGGTCTCAAACTTATAAAGATCCAACTGTCTTTTAAGTGTTGAGATTACAATCTTGCAATACCATTAATAATAATGGGATGTGTGTGGGTACTCAGGGAGGTCAGAAGAGGGCGCTGGATCCTCTGAAACGGGAGTTACAGAAAGTTGTGAGCTGGTTGAGTTGTCCCTCCAGTCTTTTTTTAGGTATTTCTAAAAAGAAGCCTTAATTCCCACCCCACCCCACCCCCAAACATGTAGCTAGCTTTTAAAAATCTTTGAGATAGGGTATTATGATACAGAGTTGGCTGGCCTTAAACTCATAGAGATCAGCTTGCCTCAGCCTCCAGAGTCCAGGGATTAAAGCCGTGTAAAAGTACACCCAACCAAATTCTCTTATCAACCACATCCAGCTAGTTCAATTAAAAAAATAATTTTATGTGTATGGGGGCTTTGCAATGTATGTTGTCCATCATTTGTGTGGCTGGTGGTCAGAGAGGTCAAAAGAGGGTGTGTGACTCACTAGAACTGGAATCAAAGGTGATGAGCCACTATGTAGGTACTAGAAATCAAATCAGAGACTTTGATGCTCTTAAAGGCGGAGCCATCCCTCCAGTTCTTTTATTCTAACAATTCAAAAATAAAAACAAGCTGGCCATAGTGCAGCAAGTCTTTAATTCCAGCATTCTGGAGACAGAAGCAGGGCTTTCTGTTCTGAGTTCGAGGCCAGCCTGATCTACATTGTTCCCAGATAGCCAGGGTTTTACATAGACACTGTCTATGAAACAAACAAACAAAAATAAAAAAAAAATAAAAAAATAAAAACAGGGGTTTTCAGACCAGAATGACCTCAAACGTTGTGCCAACGCTGTCATATACATGTAAATATATATACGATATGAGTACACTGTAGCTGTCTTCAGAAAGAAGATCAGAAGAGGGAATCAGATCCCATGACAGATGGTTGAGAGCCACCATGCAATTGCTGGGAATTGAACTCAGGACCTCTGAAAGAGCAGTCAGTGCTCTTAACCGCTGAGCCATCTCTCCAGCCCCAATGGTGTCTTTTTTACTCCTGATCTTCCCGTTTCCGTCTACCAAGCATGGAGGTGATTGGGGGTGTGCCAGGATATCTGGCTTTTGGGATTTTGTTTGATGATATATATTTCTATAAAACATGCCGGGAACGAGGGAGTTGGCCGAAAGTCCAGTTTTGAAAGCTGGATTGGAAATCCTGGTGTAGCAGTGTGCTGGGAAGGTGGCCTAAGTTGGCAGATACTGACGTCTTACAGAGTCAGTTTCTTCTACAGCAGAGCCCTGATGCGTTACCAAGGCAATAGAATCCTGTCTGTGGCTTTTCAACAGTTGGGGCTAGATGCTTACGTGAGTCAATCAAAATGAGAATACCAAAGCCCCGAGGGCGGTTAGAAAGTACTTGCGACTCTAGGTTCACGTAGACTTAGGGCTCTTACCAAACGTCATCAAGCCGAGACGCTGACGCAGTTATATGACACAACCCCGGAAGTGCGATCTAGAGCGGGCGGGGAAAAGGGCAGCTGGTTCCTTTAGGGATTAAGTCCGGTGAGGCGGTCTCAACTGTTTCACTAGGTTTCCTCTCGACCTTCGCTGACTCTTTCAGGTCCACAGACTGAAGAATCGTCTCCACCACCATGGGAGGCGGAGACCTGGTAAGTGCCGGAGGCCTGAGCAGGGAGGACTGAGTCCCGAGACCCACTGGTGCCGGGGACCGAAACTGGCAGGGGTGGGGTGGAAGTCGGGGATAGCAGTGGGTAACCCTGGTTATGAAGTCTTGTTTTCAGCACAAGGGGGTGATAAACATGGAGAGGGAGGGGATGGTGAAGATCACAGAGGGACTCGGGAAGACGTGCGGCGAGTGATGTCTGCTGGTGTCTGGATTTGCTGATTGGGGGTTCTCCCAGGCTGGGAAGTCTGAGGTCAGGGATGGGGACAGTTGGACTCATGGTATGGAAGGAGGTAGATCTTGGGCACGTAAACTTTGTATTGTGTGTGTGTTATCTTCGGACCTAGCTCTCCACCCCTTCTTTTTTAGTTGGGAGTTCACAGTTATATTCTGGACCTGGACTGTCAAAGGGGGGGCTCCAGTCATCTCCGATCCTGAGCAGTTCCATTTGGACAAATCCATTTTAAATCTTTTCCGTCTTTGTTTTATTCCTCACATCAGTGTTTTGCTTTGATGTATAGTGACGAGGCAGCTTTCTCATGTATGGTAACACTTTTTTAGGCTAAGTGGCAATTGCTCTTAAGTCCTGTAGTTGGTTTGTGGGGAACTAATGCCTTGAAGAAGGCAGACGTATTCACGAAGCATAGAGCTAGATTAAGACACTATTGATCTTCTCAAAGTGATGCTAATTGAATCAATAAGTACATCAGTTTAGGTGTCTATCAATTACGCTGAGTTTGCCAGGTGTCCTTAATTTGATCCAGTGCGGGGACTCCATCAATGTTAGTCAAGTATGTTCTTCATGTAACTGTTTATTATGGACAGTGCATTAGTTTACTTCTGTAATAAAACCAAGATCAGAAGCAACTTTCGGAGGAGAAGGCTTATTACATCTTATAGGTTCGAGCCCATCATTAAGGGAGCTCAAGTTGTAACCCAGAGGCAGGAACTGAAGCAGAAACCATGGAGCGATGCTGCTTACTGCCTTGTTTCTCTTGCCTTACTCAGCTACCTTTTTGACGTGGGTGGGCCTACCTACCCAGGGATGGTACCACCCACAGTGGGCTGGGCCTCCCTCTCTCAGTTCGTAAGCAAGAACATAGCTCACAGACATTCCCAGAATCCGATGGAGCCAATGCCTCCATTGAAGTTGACGACCAAGACAAGCCATCCCTGCCAGGAAAGCTCTCATCTTGATAATTTGTCGCGTGCGGGGTGGTTGGAGCTGTGCTGTGACTTGTATATTCAGCAGCATCTGGCCACAGGATGATGGTCACTCTCACTCAGTGGTGACATCTGTGCATTTCTCCAGACACTGGCCATTCGTGCCCTGGGATGGAAAGGAAAACCTATGTAGGACAAAGTAAGGGCACGTGTGTCCGTGGTGGTGGAGGTGGTGGAGGTGGAGGTGGAGGTGGTGAAGCCAGTCCTGATCCATGGAAAGAATGTAGGAAGAAAGGAAGGATAGAACAACCAGATAAAGGGGGAGGCAGTAGAGAAGGAAAGCAAATTCCATGCCTTTAGCTCCAGTGCCTGGGAGGTGGAGTCAGTAAGGTCCCAAGTTTGAAGGTAACCTGAGCTACCTAGCAAGGCTGTGGCCTATGTATGTGTACGGACAACACACACCTGTGTTTTTGCCCACTCTGTGCTTTGCATCTGTAAGGCACCTTGTGTATTTTTATCTCATTTAGTCTTCTTAACTGCTCTCCCATTTTGCACCTCTCTGTTGGTGGCGGGTCTGGTAATAGATAATTAATTTCTACCTCTCTCGCCCATCCTTCACGTGATAGCCAGTCATGCCTCCTGCCTGCACAGTGTCAGTTCCTGCTTCCTGCCACCAGCAGGGTGGAGTGCAGTCTCTTTATGCCTCTAAAGGATTTGATCTGCTCCCTTCTCAGCTGGCTTTATCTTACACCCCCTTCTCCACAGCTTGCCCTCCACCTCCGGCCACCAGGAATTATTCACGCTGTGCTGCTTTCACCACTGGGACAGTGGCTGCGCGTGCTTCCCACATGGCCAGCTGTATTCCAGTGTCTTTAGATGCTACCTCCTCTTGGTAACTTCCTAGGATTACAGCATGAAGCAAAGCAGAGAGGGGAAAGAGGAGAAACATTCAGTAAGGGTGAAGGGGGAGAAACAAGGGGAAGTTCCTGGGAAGGAAAGTTGAAAGAGGGCTAGGAATGTGGCAAGCCTGCAAGTTAGGCACAGCACAGTCGAGTGGACACAATGAAAAGATGTTTGCAGAACACCGAATGCTCTGTTCCAGTGAATTGTGTTGCCTTTCAAAGTAAGATAGATTTCGCTTTGCCCTTACTCCCTGCCTTGCTTTTATCAGCTCCCACTTTAGGCATGGCTAGAGGAGTCTGTTTGAAACTGTTTGAAGGAAACTCGGAAATGACCTGTTCCGTCTTCAGACTGTAACGACAGATATTCCCCACAACCTCATGCCTGCCAGTCAAGTACTCCTGACCTGCGCTCTCCACCCTGCCCTCTTGCCTTTACATGAATGCATGTGGTAGTTATGGGAAGGGTGAGCGAGGCCAGCTGTGGTGGTTAGCTTTAACTGTCTATGTAGCATCTAGAATCGTCTGAAAAGAGAATCTGAACGAGAGATTGTCTCCATTAGAGATTGTCTCCATTGAGTTGGCTTGTGGTTATTTGTCTTGGGGATTGTCTTAAGTAATCAATGTGAGGAGACCCCCGTCCACTGTGGGCAGCGCCATTCCCTAGGTAAGGATCCTGAACTGTATAAAAGTGAAGTGAGCCAGCCTGAGCCCATGAGCATGCGTGCATTTCTGTGTCCATGCTTCTGACAGGATGCAATGTGACTGGTTCCTCACAACGATGGTCTGTAACCTGGGGTTAAAAGGTGAAATAAATCCTTCTGCGCTACAGTGACAGAAGTGAAATTAGACCACTGGGTTAGTTAGACTCATCACCTTCCACTACACTCCCTGAGTTCTTTCCTCCCTCCTGTCGTTCACACAGAACCTGAAGAAGAGCTGGCACCCGCAGACCCTTCGCAATGTGGAGAAAGTGTGGAAGGCGGAGCAGAAACATGAAGCGGAGAGGAAAAAGATTGAGGAGTTGCAGCGAGAGCTTCGAGAGGAGCGAGCTCGGGAAGAGATGCAGCGCTACGCCGAGGATGTCGGGGCTGTGAAGTAAGTGGGGAGCTGGCAGTGCTGGTGTGCAGGGAATGGCCGTGCTGGGGGTGCGGGCCTGGTTCCGGTGCTGCGTATAGTTAAAGGGCTCAGCACGTGGATTTTGGAGCCTGACCAACTTGATTCTAAGATTCGCTTTGCGTGGCCTGAGTTGCATCCCAGGGAGAAGGTTGGGAGCCCCGACATCTCAATAGGACCCAGGAAGCCATAGTACCGAGGCTGTTCATCTCTACAGGAAGTCATCTCCATTGGTTAGCCTAGTGTAGGCCATGCTCCCGTGAGACAGTTGACAACCACGACTGTGGCAGAAAGTCATTGTCGTTAGCTGCCTGAGGCCTCTGTGAATGTGCTGCCAGCTCATCTTGGGGGCAGTGGGTGAGCGTGAGTAAGCAGATAGGGCGTCTGTCAGTCAAATCCTGTTGAAGCCATGGACGGTCTTGCTGAATTTTGCCTTTGGTCAGTTTTCTTGTAAACTAAGGGCAGCAACCGGAGATAATTACCCTGCGCCTCTCGTGAAGTATAAAGCATGAAATGCATTCTGCAGTGCACTCTGGAATCAGGGCAGCATAGAAACTGCAGACAGGTTGTATTAGAGCCGTCTCTGCCGCTCCCCTTGTTCACGGTTCACGAGCAAACCTTCAGGGCGAGATGTGGCCACGCTCCCTGGGGGAACGTGTGGCTTCCGTTGATTTCATGGAAGAGGGATTTATTCCGTCCACAGTTGTGTGTGAGAGACTCGGTGTCAGTGCATGGACATATCATCATGGCATATACCTAGGGAGAAAACCACATTCTTTTAAGAACTGGATTGGACAGGTTCTGATGTTTTACAGCGAATGAGGTTTTATAGAACTTTTAAGTGAAATACCACGTATTTAGGGAATGGTGATGGTAACTGTTCATGGTGAAACTTGACTAAATCCAGTATCACCTGGAAGATGGGCCTCTGGGCACATGTGTGAGGGATTATCTCATTCTGTTAGTGGGAGGACCCGTCTTGACTGTGGGCAGGAGTCTAGTCTATGCTGGAGATCCCAGACTGTGTTAGACTCGGCAAGCTGAGTGCTTCCTGGGATGCAGTGTGACCACTGCTTCAGCTCCTGTCACCTTGGTCCATCGCGACAGACTGTGCCTGGAATTGTGAGCCAGAGTAAACCCTCTCTCCCTTGAGTTGCGTTTGTCAGGGTATTTTTTTCATAACCTCAAAAAGAAACTAAGGCTGACATTAATACAAAAATGAACAAGAGCGGGGGTTGGGGATTTGGCTCAGTGGTAGAGCGCTTGCCTAGGAAGCGCAAGGCCCTGGGTTCGGTCCCCAGCTCCGGAAAAAAAAAAAAAGAATTTAAAAAAAAAAAATGAACAAGAGCATGAATTACTTTTGTTTTTTTAAATACTTATTTCCTTATTTTTGGGCTGGTGTTCATTGGTTCATTGGTTAAGAGGACAGAGTGCAGGTTTGATTCCCAGCATACACTGCTGCTCAGAACTCCAGTTTCAGAACGTCTGACACCCTCTTCTGGCCTTTGCGGGTACTGCACACATGTAGTGCACATATATGCAGACAAAATACATAAAATAAAAACAGCTTTTTAAAAAGTGCAGACAGCGTCTCATGTCATAGCCCAGACTGGTCTCCTTCTGCTTCAACCTCCTAAGTGTTGGGATTTCAAGTTTTCTGTCTCCATGATCTTTTTTTTTTTTTTTTAAGTTTGAGGACAATTTGTTAAGAGTTTAAAACCAAGGGGTTGGGGATTTGGCTCAGTGGTAGAGAACTTGCCTAGCAAGCGCAAGGCCCTGGGTTCAGTCCCCAGCTCGAAAAAAATAGAAAAAAAAAAAAAAAACAAAAACCAAGCCAGATGAACTATACATCTCCTGGAGGAGGAGAATGGAGAAAAGAAGGGGGCAAAAGCCATGGTGTTTGGGAATAGCTGACAGGGAGGTGAGCTTCGTGGCTGTACACATCCACAAGGTGGGGAGGGGATCATTAGAAAAAAGGTAAGGTAGCCCAAAGAGCTAGAGAAAGCACTTAGGCCTGGTTGGCATCCAAAATAAAAGACAGATAAGAGAGGAAAAATAATATTCAGAACTCAGAAAGGGAGGCTAGCCCTGCAGTATCTGATGACCATTGTTAGGGACCCCAGCTTTTGCAGGTGATCTGTTCGTCCATTCATCTGGTTTGAATGCTCTGACTTTATCTAATTGAACCCCGTTGGATTTAATGATTCATTCCACTCTTGTGGTTCAGGTCATCTTTTAAGATTCATTTAGTTATGAATATGAGTTGCTCTTTCTGCATGTACACCTGCACGGCAGAAGAGGGCATCGGATCCCATTACAGATGGTCGTGAGCCACAATGTGGTTGCTGGGAATTGAACTCAGGTCCTCTGGAAGAGCAGTCAGTGCTTTTAACTGCTGAGCCATCTCTCCAGCCCAGGTTCATATGATTTTTTCTGTGTTTGAAGTGCATTGTTCATAGAACAAAGAAGACCTCTCATATACATAATGTTATAAATCTCCAAATCCCTTTCTGGAACTGGGGATTAAACCCAAGGCCTCACGCATGCTAGGCGAGCGACTCTACCACAGAGCAGCAGAGTATCCTCATAGTATTTGTTCATAGTCTTACATGGCTGCAGTTCCTAGACAGTGATGCTTGATTCTTACATTAAATAAAGAAAGGCAACCCCCATCTCACTGAGTTCCTGTAAGCAGAAGGGACTTCAAGAGACAAGGGAATCTGTGGTGGGGTTTCTCTGGCCTTTTCTGTAATCCCCACCCCCACAGCTGAGGACTGAACTCAGGATCATGTTCTTGCTAGACAAGCACTGTTATCCCTGAGCTAAATCCCCAAATCTGGGCGTGTGGTTGTGCGTTCATTGTCACTGGTGTGGAAGACCAGGGCAGCTTTCTAGAGTTGTGTCTCTCATTCCTCCATGTGATTTCCAGAGATTGAACTTAGGTTGTCAGGCTTGGTGGCAGACACTTTTATCCACAGAACTATCTTTCTGGACCAGTTTGTTTCTTCTTTTTTAAAGTTCTTTTTTTTTTTTTTTTTTTTTTTGATTTATTTATTTTATGTGTGAGTACACTGTAGTTGTCTTCAGACACACCAGGAGAGGGCATCAGATCCCATTACAGATGGTTGTGAGCCACCATGTGGTTGCTGGGAATTGAACTCAGGACCTCTGGAGGAGCAGTCAGTGCTCTTAACTGTTGAGCCATCTCTCCAGCCCCTAATATGCACTCTAAATGGAGAATATACTCTATATACCTTCATGTTAGCAAAACCAAAATGTAGAGGATCATTACTCTGGTTTTATATGCTTTTCCTTCAAATAGTTTCTCATTTGAAGCCTCAGGGAAACAGGGAAAGGCAGTGGTTGATGGCTGTGTTTTAGAGATGCAGGTACAGAAGCAGCCTACCCAGAATCCCCCAGTTCTGGCTAATGGTGACCCAGAAGCCAAGTTCTGTGATGTGTCTCTAGAGCTCATGGGTGTCCTGGGCTCCCCACCCACTCTATTGTTTATTAAGCTCAGAGCGTCATCCATGTTGGGCAAGTACTCCACCATTCAGATGTATTTTAGGCCAGAGTGAGTGTCGACTCATGAGTGTGAGAGCCCTCATGGGGGCTGGCTACATGGTAGGACCGATGATATCTCTAAAGCAAAGAGTGTGCCTTCCTCTCTCAGTTCATTTTTTGTTTGTACAGATTTGACCCAGTATCATTTCCCCTGCATCGTTCTAATCCTGTGCTTGCAGGCTGCTGGCTCTCCTGCCAGTTCCCTCACTCTCCGCCCCCTTCAGTTAGTGGCCGGATTCTCTCTCATCTGAGTTGCGCATGGCCCCTTTCTTTTTCACTTTCAGCTGTCTGGCACCAGCATTCCTCGTCATGCTAACTGGTCTTCAGTCTATCCCTGCAAACTCATTGCCTCTGTGCATGCAGCTGCAGACCAGGCAGTTCTGCCTTGGGTCTCTGAGTGTTGCTAAGTCCCTTCACACACCTCATGATTTGTCTACCTTTGGGTCTCACTCAGTAGCCACTGAGCAACCCTTTTACATCTTTCTGGCTTTGCTCATCTCTCTGGCACAGGAGATGTGATGAGAAACTGCTTACATGTAAATAAGTGTAACTTATTTATTGGGCACAGTAGCAGGTGCACAGGTGGCATGGCCAACCTTCTCAGACATTAGGGGTGTGGCTAGCCTTCTCAGACATTAGGGGTGTGGCCACCTTCTCAGACATTAGGGGTGTGGCCAGCCTTCTCAGACATTAGGGGTGTGGCCAGCCTTCTCAGACATTAGGGGTGTGGTCACCTTCTCAGACATTAGGGGTGTGGCTGGCCTTCTCAGACATTAGGGGTGTGGCCACCTTCTCAGACATTAGGGGTGTGGCCAGTCTTCTCAGACATGTTAGGGTGTGTGGCCAGTCTTCTCAGACATGTTAAGGTGTGTGGCCAGTCTTCTCAGCTATGTTAGGGATGTGGCCAGTCTTCTCAGACATGTTAGGGGCATGGTCAGTCTTCTCAGACATGTTAGGGGCATAGCCAGTCTTCTCAGACATGTTCTTTATTTAGGTCTGTTGTTTTTTCCTTAGTGAGATGTGCTTTTAAAATCCTCTCCCTCAGATCTGTGCTGTGGCAAATGTCAGACCTCAGGAGGCAGAGCACAGAACCCTGTAAGCACAGGAATCAGGGCAAGCCTGAACGGCATAGCAAGACGAGAGAACCAGGTGTGCTGGCACTTGCCTTCAACCCTAGCACTCAGGAGGCAAAGGCAGGAGGATGTCTATGGGTTAGAGACTGGCATGGTCTACATAGCAAGTTCCAGGACAGCCAAGGCCCTTGTCTCAAAACCAGAACCAACAACCAACCAACAAATAGAAACAAACTGGGGTGCCCAGGCAAGAGTACCTCAAGTTTGAGGGTAGCCTAGATAACAATGAAACCCTTTAAAAACAAAGCAAACATCACAGCAGTGACAAGGGCTGCAGCGAAGTCTCAGTGGTTAAAAGCACTTGTTGCTCTCGCAGAGACCCCAGGTTCAGTTCCCAGCACCAACATGGTTGCTCACAATCATCTGTAACTCCATGTCGCAGAGTGCCCATGCCCTCTTCTGGCCTCCTCGAGTACCCCGTGCACATTGTGCATATACATGCATATTCATTAGTTGGGTTTTAAGTTTAATTTAATTAGTCTAAGAACAGGTAGTGCTCTTGCAGAGGACCTGAGTTCCATTCCCAGCCCCCATGTGAGACGGCTCTCCACTGCCTGTCCTAGTTCTGACCTCCACAGGTATCAGGGATCCATGTGGTGCACACATACACAGTAGTCACTCACACTTACACATTTAAAAAAAAGTTCTTGTCACAAACAAATCCACTTGGCACAATTGCACACACCTGCTATGTCCATACTTGGGAGGAAGAGGCAGAAGGGTTAAGAGTTCAAACCCAACCTTGGCTGCTTGCCAGATGACCCTAGGAGAAACTGGTTCCTGAAAGTTGTCCTCTCTGACCTTCACATGCACACTGTGACGTTTATGCCCCTCCCTGTTACACACACACTACTAGTAAATAAAAACTTTAAAGCAAATGAAAACCCAGGAGCTTACTCATGTGAGTGCTTGCCTAGCATGCCCAAAGCTCTGTTTGCTCCCCAGTGCAGCGTGGACTGGGTGTAGTGGCATAGGGCTGTAATCTCAGCATTTGGGAGGTAGAAATGTGTGGATAAGAAGTTGATCTTTGGGCTGGAGAGATGGCTCAGCGGTTAAGAGCACTGGCTGCTCTTCCAGAGGTCCTGAGTTCAGTTCCCAGCAACCACATGGTGGCTCACAACCATCTGTCTTTTTTTTTTTTTTTTTTTTTTTCGGGGTTGGGGCCCGAACCCAAGCCCTTGCGCCTGTTAGGCCAGGGCCCACCCACTGGGCTAACACCCCAACCCCTTTTTTCTTTCTTTTTTTTTTTTTTGGCTCACAACCATCTGTAATGGGATCTGGTGCCCTCTTCTGGTGTGTCTGAAGACAGCTACAGTGTACTCATATACATGAAATAAATAAATCTTCAAAAAAACAGTTGGTCATTCTCAGCCGGCCTGGAACACAGGAGGCAGACTCCCCCTCAGTCTGTGGTTTACTTGCACGAGAGAATTAGGAAAGCCTGTGATTACCCGGCACCCAGTATAAAGCCCACCCTCCCTCATAGTCTTCACAGCCCGCCTGCCAGAAGTGTGATCTTCCATCTTGACTCTAGCAGCGTGGTAACCCCTTAAGCTATTTGCAGTTTGACCTAGTGGCCACAATCAATTCTTTTTTTTTTTTTTTTTTTCGGAGCTGGGGACCAACCCAGGGCCTTAAGCCAGGCAAGCGCTCTACCGCTGAGCTAAACCCCAACCCCGCCACAATCAATTCTTAATTACAAACTATGCTTTCCCAAACAGATTCTTTTAATAGCCAAAAAAGTACAAATGGTCGTGGTTGTATTGCTTTAAATTATTTTCATTAAACATGCCCAGGGAGTCCAGTCTTCTCTGACCTCTGAGGTGCACACGCTCATACAGTAAGTGCACAGGCATGCATGCAAGGGAAACACTCCTACACATAAAATTATATTTAAAAAAAAAAGAATTCAGGGGTTGGGATTTAGCTCAGTGGTAGAGCGCTTGCCTAGCAAGCACAAGGCCCTGGGTTCGGTCCCCAGCTCCAGAAAAAAAAAAAAAAAAAGAATTCAGCTTCCTGTCACATAAAGGGCCCATTTAAAACCACATTTTCCTCCCACGAGGACAGAAGCAACGTAAAGCATGACACGGTGACATGGTTTGGTGTCCTCCTTTGTGTGACAGCATCGTTTGCTATTTTACGTTCTCTTGGTTTTCAAGTGTGAGCTCATTTACTAAACAGGTGACTCTGGTCCTGTCCCTTCTCAAACATGCAGCCCCGCCAGGCCACTGTGCCCAGGGCAGACGGGCAGCAAGCACAGCTGCGTGTGGGATCACGGAAGTCATTGTAGGTGCTGAGGCAGAATGCGCTCCTCATGGTAGCATTGTCTTTGGCGTGAGGTGTACTATAAAAGCTTGGTAGAGAAGACTCAGTAAGTAGCTGGAGGATTCTGGGTTTTCCTCATGAACTGTGAAAAGTATCTCTTCTTTTTAAGCCTTGTTGCTTCCTGTCTGCCAAGTCAGAAATGCTGTTTGGCCTGCAGTAGGGATCTGCAGAGGGCCCAGTGCTGATCAGCTTAGGTCCTGTGTGGAGCTCAGCAGGTCCCTACTTTCCCCTTTCCTTTGAGTGAGTGTGTGTCTAACCTCACTCTCTTTCTCTCTCTTTCTTCCCTCTCTCCTTTATTTCTTTCTTTTTTAAACCAGGAAAAAAGAAGAGAAGTTGGATTGGATGTACCAAGGCCCGGGTGGCATGGTGAGCCGCGATGAGTACCTGCTGGGGCGCCCCATTGACAAGTATGTTTTTGAGAAGATGGAGGAGAGGGAGGCCGGCTGCTCTTCTGAGACAGGACTCCTCCCAGGCTCAATCTTCGCCCCGTCGGGTGCTAATTCTCTTCTTGACATGGCCAGCAAAATCCGGGAAGACCCTCTCTTCATCATAAGGTACAGCCGGGCAGTTGAGAAGGGTTGTTACAGAGACGCCTGGGGACTCTTCCAAGGCTGGTGTTTCTCTTGCTTTATAGCTGCTCCTGCTTTCCATGTCTCCATTTGTGCTTCCGGGTGGTGAGAGATCCTGTGAGGATGTCGGATGGGAGGATACTGCAAATGCATCAAACAGACTGGGTTTATCCACCAAACGCTTAAACAAAACCAGGGCGGAAGGCTGCTGTTAAGAGCATGCATTGCTCCTGCACAGGGCCCGAGTTTGGATCCCAGTACCCGAGTCACACAGTTGAGAGCTTTTGTAACTCCACCTCCAGGGAGATCCAAGGCTTCTGGCACCCAACGGCACCTGAACCTACATGTGCACATGCCTGAGAACCAAGACCCATCCTTGTCTAGACTCCTCTATCTGCACACACACACACACACACACACACACACACACACACACACACACACTAAAAATAATAAAAATCTTATTAAAGTTAAAAAGGAGTGTCTTAGGGTTTTACTGCTGTGAACAGACACCATGACCAAGGCGACAGCATCCAGGCAGGCATGATGCAGGAGGAGCTGAGAGGTCTACATCCTCATCTGAAGGCTGCTAGCAGAAGACTGACTTCC
Organism: Rattus rattus; assembly: GCF_011064425.1. Classification (NCBI taxonomy): domain Eukaryota; kingdom Metazoa; phylum Chordata; class Mammalia; order Rodentia; family Muridae; genus Rattus; species Rattus rattus. Next base: position 56,628,886 of record NC_046162.1, read on the forward strand.
AGGCAGCCAGGACAAAGCCCATGCCCACAGTGAGATACCTACTTCAATAAGGCCACACTTACTCCAACAGGGCCGAACCCTCTAATAGTGCCACTCCCCAGGCCAGGCATATCCAGACCATCAGAAGGAGGTAGAAGCAAGGTGACAAACACTTGCTAGCTCCTTGGCTAGGAGATTAATACTCCCTTAACCCTCCACTCACCCACTGCAGGTGTATAGCCAGCAAACGAGTCTGCCTTCCTTTCCCCTTCAGCCTCCTTCTTCCTCTCACTTTTATTATTTATGTATTTATTTATGAATGAGTGTGCTTTATGTGTTAGTGTATACTTGTGCATATGTGTGCTTACCTATTTGTGGAGCCTAGAAGTCGACATCAAATGTCCTTCTCAGTCACTCTACCCTATTTGTGTGTGTACATGTGTGCGTGTGAACCCACATGTGTATACATGCCACGGTGTGTGTGTGGGGGTCAGAGGACTGTTTGTGGGAGTTGGTTCTCTCCTTCCACCATGTGGGCCTTAGGGATTTGAACTCAGACAGAAAAGTTCCTTTAACTTGCAGAAGACTTGCGCTCTACCCAGCCCTCTTACCTCAGTTTCTGAGACGGAGTCCTCTTGCTAAACCTAGAGACTGCACATTCGTCTACACTGGCCAAGCAAGCCAGGATCCTCCTGACACTGTCTCCAGAGTGAGTGTGCTTTATGGGTTATGGCTGTGTGCTGCTCTGCTTACGTTTCCCTGTTGTTACTGGTTTGTTTGGCCTAGAGGTCGTGCACATGTGCGCTCTCTCCTCTCTCCTCTCTCTCTCTCTCTCTCTCCTTAAAAGAAGAACTATTCTGCTGTCTTTATTCCCACACGATGAGGCTGTTTTTATGCTAAGCAGTGGAGGTTGTTTTTGTAATGTTGCAGCTTGCGGACTCACAGGTCCACATCTGATCCCTTAAGCTTGAGGGAAGCCTTGAACATGAAGCCAGAGGAGAAGCAGATTGAACTCACGGTTGCCCTCTGCAGTGCCCCATGGGGATGTTCTCCACAGTACACAGTCTCTTGTGTGTGTTTGCTGGAGCTTTTTTGTTGCCACACCAACCTGTAGGTTTTAGCCTAAATTCTGTGTCTATGTGGTTTTCATTGTTTTCCTGTTTTGTTTTGTTTTGTTTTGTTTTGTTTTGTTTTGAGACAGGTTCTCACTGTATAGCCCTGGCTAGCTGTTCATGAGTTTTGAAAAGGAGCCATTACATAGAATTTGGTGAGAAGGATAACATAATTCCCTTTGCAAAAGAAAAAGCCACTAAAATTCTTATGTATTTAGGAAGAAAGAGGAGGAGAAAAAAAGAGAAGTACTGAACAATCCTGTGAAAATGAAGAAAATCAAAGAGCTGGTAAGTCATGCATTGAACACTCAATGAGATGAGGATGACTGCCTGCATGTTTGTGTGTCTGAACTGTGTGTCTGTGTGTGTCTGCACTAGTGCCTCTGTGTGTGTGTGTGTGTGTGTCTGCGTGTCTGCACTGTGTGCCTATGTGTGTCTGCATTGTGTGCCTTTATGTGTGTGTGTCAACACTGTGTGTCTGCACTGTGTGCGTGTGTGTGTGTGTCTGCATTGTGTGCCTTTATGTGTGTGTGTCTGCACTGTGTGTGTCTGTACTGTGTGTGTGTGTGTGTGTGTGTGTGTGTGTGTGTCTTCACTGTGTACCTGCATGTGTCTGCATCGTGTACATTCGTGGTTCCTGAAGAGGCAGAAAACTGGCATCAGATCCCCTGGAACTATAGATAGTTGTGAACTGCTATATGAATGCTAGAAATTGAACCCTGGTCCTCTGGAAGAGCAGCTCGTGCTTTTAAGTGCTAAGCCATCTCTTTAGCCCCTCCTTTAGCAGCAGAAGCTTTTGCTTTTTCCCCTCTTCCTCTTCTTCCTTCTCTTCCTCCTCTTTTTCCTCCTCCTCCTTTTCTTCTTCCTTCTCCTCCTCTTCTTTCTCCTCCTTCTCCTTTTTTTTTCAATTTTTTTTATTTATTTTATGTATATGAGTACACTGTAGCTGTCTTCATGCACACCAGAAGAAGGCATCAGATCTCATTACAGATGGTTGTGAGCCACCATGTGGGTGCTGGGATTTGAACTCAGGATCTCTGGAAGAGCAATCAGTGCTCTTAACCGCTGAGCCATCTCTCCAGCCCTCTCCTTTCTTCCCAGCATCCTGGGACTCTTTAGAGCAGGTTGGCCTCAAACTCATAGAGATCCTGTTGCCTTTGCCTCCGGAGTGCTGGGACCAAATGTGTGCGCCATCACTGCTTAGCTGGACTGGCTTTTATAACTTCTTTCTGGGTTGAGACAGGACTTATTTGTAGCCCCTGACAGTCTGGAACTCAATCCTCCTCCTTCAACCTGAGTTGACAGGATTACTAGGCTTACATTTTTTAAAGTCTTATTTTTATTTGTATATGTGGGTGTAGAGGGCATTGAGCCCCTGGAGCTAGACTTATAGGCTTTTGTGGATTGCTGGATGTCGATACTGGGAATAGAACTCAAGTTCTCTGGAAAAGCAGCAAGTTCCCTTAACTGATGAACCATCTCTCCAGCCCCTCAACTTTTGTGTTTAGATACTATTTCCTGGTGATTCTGTGCAGCCTTACCTTAATACCTTAATTAAGGTTTATTTCCTTTTGGTTGGGAAAGAACTCCATGTCTTCAGTAGTTTTTTTTTTTTTGGTTCTTTTTTTCTCGGAGCTGGGGACCGAACCCAGGGCCTTGCGCTTCCTAGAGCTAAATCCCCAACCCCATTTGTTTTTTTTTTTTAAGTTGCATTTACTTGTGTGCACTTATGTGCACATGTGCACATGTGCTTATGTGCATGTGTGCTTGTGTGCAGGTGTGTTTTTATTCATGTGTGCTTATGTGCACATGTGCTTATGTGCATGTGTGCATGTGTGCTTATGTGCAGGTACACTTGTGTGCTTATGTGCTTGTGTGCATGTGTGCTTATGTGCAGGTGCACTTGTGTGCATGTGCCATTGCATATGAGTGATCTGAGAATTGATGTCTTACTTGTCAGGCTTGGTGACAAGTGTAGTTAGCCAGTGAGTGGCAGACCTGCCAAAGGGGCATAGGGATAATAATAGTAATTATTATTCCTTATTTATAGTTTATGTACACTGGGTGTTTTGCCTGCATGTATGTTTGTATGAGGGTGCCAGGTCCCCTGGAATAGAAGTTACAGTTGTGAGCTGCCATGTGGGTGCTGAGAATTGAACCTGGGTCCTCTGGTTCAATTAAGCTTTTAAACTCTGAGCCATCTCTCCAGCTCCCAATAATAATAATAATTTTAAAAATGTGGATTCCTTGCTCACTTATGAGAAATTCTTTTCAGAAGGTTTCTGGGGTGCATTTTTACCCAACATGGATACCTTGGTAATGTCCTGGGTCAGTTTGGATGGGAATCGTTCTCTACACCAGGTACTAATGGCGGTGTCAGTAATCTCATGTGATTGTATTCTGGACATTTCCCAGTTGCAAATGAGTCTTGAAAAAAAAGAGAAGAAGAAGAAGAAGGAGAAGAAGAAGAAGCACAGGAAACACAAACACAGAAGCTCGAGCAGCGATCGCTCCAGCAGCGAGGATGAGCAGAGCCATGGCCGGTAAGCAGGTGGTACTGGCTCCCGTAGCACAGCCTTCTCACCCATGTATTCGCCCATGCCCTGGGAGGGCTGAGCACCCGTCCTGATCCAGGAGCTGCCCCACACTGGGCTCTCCTGGGGAAGACGCAGTGTGCACTCTGTAGCGCAGAGCTTGGCCTCTGGCATTAGAATCCCTTGGAAACACTAAATCGATGTCTCTTGGTGCACTCTTGCCACAGGGGGACATTCACCTCCCAGATCTTAGGTTGGAAGTCTGAGAAGACTCTTCATCTCAGCTCGAGTCCTTAGTACTGAAGGGGGTTTTCTGTAGTCTCTCTCTCTCTTCTTTTAAAAACGGATTAATGGAACCATGTGGGCCCATTCTGCATTTTCCCGAAGGGACAGTCAGCTCTGTTGCTGCTGACTCATGATTAGTCCCCAGAATAGCAACATGGGGTGAGAGGAGAATGTATTCAAGCTCTGAGGCTGAGAGCCCTGCCCACGGCTTTCACAGGAAAGCTTGACTGTGCTGATGTCTTCCAGTGAAGACAGTCCAAATAGAGCAGGTGCTGCCAAGCCGTGGAAGGATGTCTGTCGGGAGACTGCCTTCTCAGCAGGAGAGACTCAGACTGGACTGGGTGCCTTTCCTTTTCAGTGAATGTGTATATGTTTTAATCTCCTAGATCTCAAAAGAAGATGGCAAATTCCTTTCCTGTTTTGTCCAAAGTCCCTGGATATGGCTTACAGGTAGAGATGTGGGTTTTTCAAAGGGGGTGACTAGGGGACTGTGCAGTCCAAGGTGTCACCCTTGACACCTGCAGATAACAGGGGGGACCTGGATAGTGGGGGCTGGGGCCGCTGGAGGCCAAGCCTGCTCCTTATGCTCGAGCCCTTTGCCTCTTTCTGAGAGTCCTGCAGGTAGAGCGATCCCTGGTTGGAGCACTTAGCATCCTGCCAGGAATGCCACAGAATTGACACATGCAAGCCAGGCTGGTTTGGACTTAGAGTGTACTTACCTTAGCATTTTGAGTACTAGGATTCAGGTGTGCCCCGCACACTTACAGGCATCTGTATAGTCACACGATTACTTTTGGAACTTTAAAGAACCTACATTCTTTCTTCTGCTTTAGTGCATTTCTGTATGAACAGCTAGGTTTTCCTATGACTGATTTCTCTCTTGTCTCAATGATACAGGTGAGGGACTCTGACCGGAACCAGGGGCTGCAGGGGTCTCTGGGTGAACAAAGGGCAGTAAAGAACCATTCCCGGTCAAGCCCCTCCCCCGCCAGGCATGCCAGCAGGAAAAGCACCAAGGAAGAGAGGTCCCGGGACAGGAGGTCTCGATCCCCCGGCAGAAGGTCACTGTCCCCAAGGCCCAGCAAACAGTGAGTATTGGAACTGAATGGGAAATAATCTGTGATCTAAAGGCTCGGTCACAGCAGGGGTTTGCCTTGGGCGATGGTCATCGCCTCCGTCCTCAGTCGTTGCAGCTTTATTTCCTCTGCTGTCACGGTGTATTCACGGTGCAGTCAGGGTGCCGTCATGGTGTAGCACTGTGTGGTCATGGTATATTCACGGCATAGTCATGGTTCAGTCACCGTGCAGCCACAGTTCAATCATGATATAGTCACGGTGTAGCCACAGTGCAGTCTCGGTGTAGTCACAGTGAATTGTACTTGCGGGACTATAATGCGCTGATGGAATTTCCTCTCCTGTATGGGTTCTTCTTTCTCTTTATGTGTGTATTGTGTATATGTGTGATGAATGCACACGTGTATGGGTGGGTGCACATACTTGTGCATGTATGGAGGACAAATGCAGGTATCTGTCACTGTCTACCTTATTCCATCAGGGTAATTTCTCCCTAATCCTAGAGATCACTTTTTTCCCCCTCGGCTAGACTAAGCCTTCAAACCCCAGAGATGTTCGTGACTCAGTGCTGGGGTTACAGGCATGTGTAGGACTGCACCTGACTTGTTGCGTAGGTGCTGAGATCTGAGCTCTGTCTGCTCCTCATGCTTCTCCAGCAGGAAATTTTAACTGAGGCCCTGAATAATACTTTTTTTTTTTTTTTAAAGATTTATTTATTTATTTTATGAAGGAGTACACTGTTGCTGTCTTCAGACACACCAGAAGAGGGCATCAGATCTCATTACAGATGGTTGTGAGCCACCATGTGGTTGCTGGGAATTGAACTCAGGACCTCTGGAAGAGCAGTCAGTGCTCTTAACCAACTGAGCCATCTCTCTAGCCCCTGAATATACTTTAAAATTTCTTATTTGTGTGTGTGTGTGTGTGTATGTGTGTGTGTGTGTGTGTGTGTGTGTGTGTGCGTGTGCATGCGTGCGAGCACGTGCATGCGTGCGCCCATGTGCAAGTTGGTTCTGACCTCTGCCCTCTGGATTCCTGGATTGAACTCAGGATATCAGGCTTGATGGCAGGTGCCTTTACCCACTGAACCATCTTGTTGGCTCCAGCCTGGATTCCATTGGCTCAGGGTACATTGATACTTCCCCATAGAAAAAGGCTTGTTCCGGCTGGGGATTTAGCTCAGTGGTAGAGCCGCTTACCTAGGAAGCGCAAGGCCCTGGTTGGGTCCCCAGCTCCGGGAAAAAAAAAAAAAAAAAAAAAAAAAAAGAAAAGGCTTGTTCCCTCTGTCTGCTATAGGCACACCTCTAAGGCAAACAGGAAGGAGAGAGACAGCCCGTCACCTAAAAAGGAGGTCTACCAGCGGCGGCATGCTTCTGGGTACACCAGGTAAGTCAGACCCTGCTGAGTTGGGGTTTCCTAAGGCTGCCCGTAGAGGCATCTGGCAGCAGGGAAATTGGTAATGTATCTGGTTTCCTTTAGTCCTCTGATTTTTTTTTTCCCCAGACATAGTCTCATGTATCCCAGGCTGCTGGCCTCAGACTCAGTATATAAACAAGGGTGACCCTTAAACTTTTGGTCAGTCTGCCTCCCTCTCCTGAGTGCTAAGATTAACGGCATATGCCACTATGCCCAGTTTATGTGGTTTTGGGGATCAAACCAGGGCCTTGTTCATTCAGAGCAAGCACTCTTACAACTGAACTACATCCCTAGTCCTACTCAACTTTGGGTTTTGATACCGAGTCTTAGACTGTAAACTAGGCTGACTTTGAGCTTCTCAAGTGATGTGTTTATAGGCATGAACACTGATAGCCACCCCCCTCTGGTCAGCTGTTACTGATAAGGCACACTGAACAGATAAAATCTGGCTGGCCGGATGGCCTAGCAGTAAAGCCTTGCTACCAAGGCTGACATCCTGGGTTCAATCACCAACACCCATATAGAGGGAAAGAGAACAAGTTGTCCTTTGACCTTTACATGTATACCATGGTACACTACCCACTCACCCACACAAATTTAATTAAATGATTTAAACAAAAATAGGGCTAGAGAGATAGCGCACTAGTTATAAAGGGCTGCTGTCTAAGTGGGTCCCTGGGCCTTGTTCATTCCCAGTCTGACTGGATTGATGAGCTCCAAGTTCAGTGAGAGACCTGACTCAAAAAATATGGTGGCACACGCATGGTTGAAGAGTAGCATCTGACATTGGCCTTGGTCTTCCACATGGACACACACACACACACACACACACACACACATGTGCTCACATGGGTTTTATATAAAGTGTCCTCTGAAGTCCAGGCTGGCCTGGAATTCTCTGTAGTCTTCCTGTCTCAGCATCTAAAATACTAGGATACTGGGTATGTCTGAGTTTCCACAGTAACCAGTTTTACCTGTTTACTTAGTGGAGCTGTGTTTTCGGGGTTTTTGTTTGATTTTGAGACAGGGCCTCAGACAAACAAACTCCTCTTCCTGCCTCCATCTTCCCACTTCTCCACTTCTGTGAGGATGGGCAAGTGCCACCATCCTCAGTTAGGAGGTGGGTTTTGTTTCTCTTGCTTTGTTTTTGAGACAGGGTTTCTCTTTGTAACCCTGGTTGTCTTGGCCCTTGCTATGTAGACCAGGGTGGCTTCGAATTCATAGAGATGCCTGTCTCTGCCTCCTGAGTGCTGGAATTAAAGGGGTTTGCTAGCCAGCTTAGTGGTTTTGACAGGAAGCATAGTTACCATGGATAACTAAATGTCAGATTTTAGTATTTTAGTGTGTTTCTCCAAATGGGCACTTTTTAAAAAAACATAACTCTGTCATTTTTCCCTTTAAAGTCTATGTATCATAAACTATCTGTGTACGAAGTGTAACATACCTATTTTAGAAGCAATAGATTTGGATGTCTGACATGGTTAAGTGGTGACTAATCTGGTTCATCACTTCCTTTTTTTTTGTTCTAACTCCATTCAGGATGAATGCCAGGGAAGACGATCTACCTATTATATTCTGAGCTCAAGTCAAGTCAGGTTGCAGGCATCTAGCTTCACCCCAGAGTGGTATTTTACATTCGTGGGTTACATCCATGACTGTGTGTGTGTGTCCAGTACACCCCTACTCACACACATTGAGACCAGAGGAGGACATTGGACTCTCCCATCTTCCCTGAGTCGGGTTTCTCACTGGATCTGGAGCTGAGGGATTTAGATAGGCTAAACGGGCAGCCAGTTCCTGGGTTTGCCTGGTTTTGCCCATATGGCAGAGTTCCAGGCGTGTGTGGCTATCCCAGCTTTCACAGGGGAGCTGTGGCTTTGAACTCAGAACCTCATCCTTGCACAGCAAGTACTCTGGAGCCAGTCTCAACTTGTAGCCATGGGCTTTTGTTTTTGCTTTTGTTTTTATCCATGGGTTGTAGCATCTCTTATGGAGTGTAAAGTAGCAGCAGTCACATGAATGGCCCAGTCCTCTGTTCTGTAAGGTCTTAGTGGTGGGGACAAACTTGTTATAGGTTAGGTTCCTGATTAGCTCTCAGTCTATTTCGTAGTTGTTTTAAATAATTATCCTAGAGATTTCTGAGTGTGATTACAAAATCCTTCCCTGAAGCCTTCATGGTTTGGTTGGAACCATGTGCCTGAGGCATCAGAAGGAAGGGACTCGGGGGCTGGAGAGGTGGCTCAGTGGTTAAGAGCACTGACTGCTCTTCCAGAGGTCCTGAGTTCAATTCCCACCAACCACATGGTGGCTCACACCCATCTGTAAAGGAGTCTGATGCCCTCTTCTGGTGTGTCTGAAGACAGCTACAGTGTACTCAAATAAATGGAATAAATAAATAAAAAATCTTAAAAAAAAAAAAAAAAAAAGAAGGAAGGGACTCACTTGGCCTGGCTCCTCCTCTTTGGGGATCTCAGGGCTGGCAAGTCTGTGACCCGCCTGCATGCCAAGCTGCTTCTGTCCTGTTTGGTTTTGCTGGGGAAAGGGTAGAACCTGGGATTGTTTTTGTGCTCCACAGAAAACTCTCAGCGGAGGAACTGGAGCGGAAACGGCAGGAGATGATGGAAAATGCCAAGTGGAGGGAGGAAGAGAGGCTCAACACCCTCAAGAGGCACGCCAAGGAGGATGAGCAGGAGCACAGGCTGGAGAGGTTGGACTCTCGGTCCGGCAAGTTCATCCAGTAAGTGATTGCTCATGCCTGGGCTCCACCTGCGTGGTCTCCATGAGGTCATGTGGCAGCAAGCCCACTGCTGGGCTTGGTGCTGCTGCTTGTCTGTGTCCAGAGACCTCAGAACTCAGCCTTGGGACCACTTTTGGTTCTGCTCCCAGTTTCTAGCCAGATAATAGCATTTTTATTTGATGTAGAAGTAATTGGTATTTTTCCCAAATCACTGAAATTCTTTGGCCTTCCTTTTAAGTAAAAACACTGTGGCTCAGAAAACCTTTTTCCAATGAGACTTGACTTGTTTTCCAAAACAGATGAGTATTCCCTTATGGACATTTAAAAACCCTGGTTCCAGATGGAGTCCTTTGAAAATTGTCTATGTGGACTGAAAAGAACTTTATTTCTATAGTTGCTTTCTGACTACAAACCTGTTTCTTCTGATTCTGCCAGGGTTGACCAGTTGAAAATGTTCTTTTTCCCATTCACCTGTCTCTCCTTCCCCAGCCGCATGAAGCTGGAGAGCGCGTCCACCTCTTCCCTGGAGGACCGGGTCAAGCGCAACATCCATTCTCTGCAGCGGACATCGATGGCTCTGGAGAAGAACTTCATGAGAAGATGAAAACCAGTCTCTCTTACTGGTTTGCCTGACTTCGCCAGGGAGGCTGCTGACTCCTTAAGATTCTCTTTATAAGAGTTCAAATGGCTTCTTGTACAGATGAAAAAGCACCACTGTTCCAAGGGCCTTTTGTTCACTGACCCCTGAAACATTTCACATCCTTGCAGTACTGATGCGACCTGATTCGGGATCCGGGAACCTTGGCCAGATGCACTGTGGGCTTTGACTGTGTTTTAGGGGATGGTACTAGAAGGCTTGGCTGCCTCTCCCTCTTCCCTCCCACCTGAATGAATGGATCAGACTTCCAGAGGCCTCTCCTCATAGCCACCCACATGGATGGTGCTTACTGGGATACATAAGCGTTGACTTTACTCAGTAGATTATGTGACAGAATAGCCAAGCATCACATCAGGAAGAGCCAAGAGAGGGACAAAGAAGCTGGAAGAGAGGACAAAGCCCTAAGTGAACTGCTAACTACCTGGGCTTTGAGCTGTAATGGTGTATGTGTATATATACAGATGTCTAATTCCATATTTGCTTTTGAAAAGTTAGTCTTGTGAGAATATTTTGTTCAATAACCCTGTCAGAAAAGTAACACAGTAAGGCAGCTTGGTGAGCTTCCAGGTTACTGACAGAATGTAGCTGTGGGGTAGCTGACCTTTGACATTTGGATATGACTCTGTCCTCTCCAGATGTGTGAGGTTGCATTTATAGGTGTGTATGGCTTCAGGAAGGACACACCTGCCAAGGTACACATCCTTCTCTGTTCCTCAGAATCTCACAGTGGGCAGCTCTGTGGGGCGGGAATCAGGACCCACGTCAGGGGTTCTGTGACTTCTAAAAGAAAATACGGAGGAAGCTGTTTGTTTTCTGGCTACTTTTTGTTTGTTTGTTTGTTTGTTTGTTTGTTGTGGCAGGGTCCCCTGTAGCAGGCTAGCTTTGAATGTACCGTGTAGCTGAAGATGACCCTGAACTTTGGTTCCTCTGACCACACACAGTAGCTGCTGCTGCTGCTTTGTGGTTTGTCTGATACAGGGCCCTTATTGGCCCAGGGTGGCCTGGTGATGGCTCTCCTGCTTCCGCCTCCCACCCCCAGCTTCCTAGTTGCTCTTTTATCCTGTAATAACTAAAAACCTAAGTAAGACTCAAGGAGCCACTTCTATATCCTTACTGCCATTCCTTTAATCTTTCACCAGAAGCTCTCGTTTGACCAGGGAATTTCTTGGTGCTCTTTAAACAGACAACAGATTCAGCCTAGCCATGGCTGACCTTAAACTGTAGATCTCCTGTTTTTCAGCCTCTGGAGCTGTGATTACAGACCATGTGGCCCTCAGAGGTGCTCTTAACTCAGATTAGTTAAGCCATTTCCTTGTTCTACCAGTTCCTTATTCCTCCTAAAATATGTTTGGGTTTTTTTTTTTTTTTTTTTTTTAAGCACTAAAATTCCAGACACCGTAATTCTTAAAACCTAGTTTCCTCCCAGACAATGTAACATTATTCATTTAATCGCCTCATCCTGCTGCCCTACGCTATAGTTAATTATGGCTTCTATTTTATTACTTGGTAATAAAGGCTACATTTATTTTTGTAACTGTGTAGAGCGACTGACCATGTGTCTGGTATTGAGTCTTCATATCCCAAGTGTTGACCTGTGATTTGTGTCGAATACTAAGACCCTTAGTCCAAGTGGAATTACGTAATAAACCGTGGGCAAGATTTCTTGGAGCAAGAGTGAAAGGATTATCACAATATGCGTCCGCAGATGCTAGCGGTGTCTAAACTTGACCATCAGTATACAGGAGGCTAGGCGGCAGGTGGGTGGGCGCGCGGCCCATTCATAAAACCTAGGATTCCCGGCCTGCTCCTCTGATTGGCCCCGGGGAAAGGGGGCGTGCCCCGCGGGTGGAGTGTGCTGTCGGCCCAGGGGAGTGGGAAGATCCACGCTTGGGTGGAGCGAGGGGGCGGTCCCTGGTTTCCTAGGCAGGACTTCCTTTTCCCTTTGCCGCGTTACTCCTCTGTCCCCCGGGGTGGGGATGGTATATCCCAGCCTCTTCTCATGCCGGCCCCTCTTCCCCTCCCGAAGCTGTGGCGCTGCCGCCATTTTAGTACTTAAGGTGGAGGCAAAGCCAAACCCCGGTCCCGAGGAGCGTCCGAGCAGGGAGCCCTTCTTGTGGAGTGCCTCGAGGCTGTCCATTCCCTGTCTTCCTCGTTCCCGCGCGTGAACCCGGCTGGGTTCCTGTCAGGGTGGGAAGGAGGAGTGGGCGGGGCGGCCGCAAGCGCTCGGGGACGGGCGGTACCATTCGGACCGGGAGGGGAGAGCCTGGATCCGGTGGGCGGTGCCGCCTGGGGGCGGGGTGAGGAACCGGCTGGCTAGCTCCCCGGGGCGGGGCGGGGCGGGGCGGCGCAGCGAGGGCGGGGCGTGGGGCGGACGGAACCACCGGGGCGGGGTGGGGAGGTAACGGGACGGGCGCGACCATGGCTCCGTGAGGCAGCGGGGGTGGGGATCGGTTCGGGGGAGGCCTGGGGCCGCTCGCTGGTGCGCTGACTCCGCCGCCCCCCCTTTCGCCGCCGCCGCCGCCGCCGCCCCGGGCATGTCGTCCAACTGCACCAGCACCACGGCGGTGGCGGTGGCGCCGCTCAGCGCCAGCAAAACCAAGACCAAGAAGAAGCATTTCGTGTGCCAGAAAGTGAAGCTATTCCGGGCCAGCGAGCCGATTCTCAGCGTCCTGATGTGGGGGGTGAACCACACGGTAACCAGCTTCCCCGTGCGCGCCCCCACTCCCTCCGGCCTCGCCACGCTCGCCCCGCGGGTGACGCCTGCAACCCCTCCACCGAGCCACTTGCATGCCCGCCCACCCGTGCACGCTGTCCGGCCGGGCGTGCACTCCCCGTTCGCCACGCGAGGCCTGGTGTCCCCGTGCTATGCCGTCGCCGTCTCCCCTTCTCTCCAGCCCCTCTGGCTTCCTGCGTCCGTATGCTGGCTCCGTGCAACCCCAAAGCTCCTAGGGAAGGCCTGGGTGCTGCAACGACGCTGCTTCTACCCTCAGCGTGTTTGTTGCATGGCTATTCCTCTTGTCCCTTATAACTGGCTACCAGATCATTGCTCAGTTGACAGGGCAAGTGAGTCTGGCTTGCCTGAATATTCCCGTTTGTGGTCCTTTGGTTGGTGTGGCTGCTCAAAGTTTCCCATCTTCTAGGCCTCCTTGCCCCTGGCTTTGGAAATCCTCTCTGGGTTTCCTTTTCTTCTTCTTCTTCTTCTTCTTCTTCTTCTTCATGAAGACGTACCAACCAGAGAAGCAGAGACTTCTCTAAACCACAAGCACTTGACTTGGGTCCCCTTGGATGAAGGATAAGTGTGAACACAAGGCCCAAGGGAGTGTAGACTTGGTTATAGAAATAATGTGTCTTCCCCGTTCTGTGGTGTTTCAAAGACATTGACTACTTATGTATCGTATGGTTTTCCAGGATGTGGTAATGGTGATTATTGTCCCAGATGAGTGGTCCTTTGGGTCCTGGGTGCTTTGGGATTGTGTAGCTGCCTCTGCCGAGAAGTTGGCAGTGGACAGTGTTCACTGGTTGACTTCGTTGATGTGCTGTTTGTTTAGGGTTTGTTCTCTTCCAGCGGCTTGCTCCTTGCCTTCTCACCATTTCTTTGTGAGTCCCTACACTGGGAGCAAACAGAGGAGTTGAAAGGACCCGAGGTGTTAACTTCACCAGCATTAAGTTTAGAATGCTGGAAATGAAGGGTCAGGTTTCCTGTGGGTTTCATTCTTCAGGCTCCCCGACTTTTCTGAACGCTTGAAATTGTCCACAAGACCAAACAATGGTCAGCAAGACTTCATTTTCTATTACTTTAGCAGAAGACCTAGAGGGGCCTTTGGCTGGAGATTGAGGAACAACAGCCCAAGCCAGTGTCCCTTAAGGAAGAGTGTGTGTGTGTGTGTGTGTGTGTGTGTGTGTGTGTGTCCCTTGTTGGCCTCTTAGTCTTGGGTGTGTTAGTGTGTCCTCACTGGGGTGAATGAGTCTCCTGGCAGGGTAGTGTGATGCTTGGGTCTCTAAAGCTTTTGGAGGTCAACAGTGAGCAGAGCTTGTTCCTCTTGCTTCCTGCTGCTTCTGGGGTCATCTGACATTTCCAGGGAAACTGGGTCAGCAAACCGTGAACCCTGCATCCCTTTCTGGGAGTCCCTCCTTGATTTTATTTGACATCCTGCGTCTCACTAGAAAGCATCCTGTGTACAGAGAGCTGGGAGAGGAGGCCTGAAGCTGGGTCCCTAATTTCACTCGTGAGACAGAAGCCTTTGGCCCAGGGCAGCTTGCCTGTGCTCGCTGTAAGATACAGTTCCTTGTCCAGCACCGAGAGGCTCTGTTGGTTAGTGGTGGTTCTTGAGTGACAGGTCTTTTGTTCCTTTTACTCTCTCAGCCATGACCAAGGCTAGATGAGGGTATGGTCTTGCTAGAGAGCCTGAATATGTACTGGGAGAAGGGGTGTGTGCACGTGTGTGCACGTGTGCGCGCGCGCTGTGCATACCAGTTCCCGGGATTGTATATGGTATTTGGTGTTCTCATGGGCAAGCAGTAAGTCTGCAAAGACCTGGGCATCTGATGGAAGACTCTGAGGGCAAGAGGGCATGGTGGTCATTGATTCCCTTGGCTAACTTTAGGAAAGTTTGGTGGGCTAGCTGGAAAAGCATTGCCTTTGGGCAAGAGCCACAGGACTCTGAACACAGGTGGGAGGTGAGCTTTGAAGGTCAGTCAGTTAGCTGTCCTGCTTCCTTCTGGTCTACGGTAAGGTGTAGAGGTACCATGTGAGGTACGTGTGCCCAGTAGGCCATCATGCCTTGCCATTTCTCCAGGGCATCAGGGCCCAATTGGTCCTGGTGGGTTGCTGGCCTTTCTTGAAGGTCCCTTTTCCTCAGAAACTTCCTACACCTCTTTGCCACTTAAGATTTCAGACACCGCCTTTCCTTAGGTCTTCAGGTTCTCAGTGTTTGAAGCCTTTAGTCACGTTGCTCTACAGCTAAAATGGTGTATCAGATGCAAATGCATATATTCTGTGACAAAAGCCAGTCACCTTCTCATGCACTAGTTAGTTGTTTCCTTTACCTCTGAATGGAAAAGAGAAACCTTTCTAAAGGGATTTATTTTTGCTCCAAGAGAGGCATTTGAACTCAGTGTTGTCATGAGAGTCCCTGGATAAGACCTGCAGGCCCTTGTGTTCTTCAATGAAGGCAAAGAGGGTAGGAGAGGAGGTTAGACCTAACAGCAGCAGCACCAGTGAGGAAAGAAAAAAACACCTGGGGGTCTTGGTGGATGAAGCACAGTTCAGAGGGTCTGGAATAGGGAGTAAGTTCTCTCTGAAGGAGCACAGTGCCAGTACGGGAAGGCTGCCCCATCTGGTGTTCCTTGGTCCCTTTAGGAACCACGTTAAGTGTGGAACATCAGAGGGAAGAGTAGTAGCAGTCAATGGTAACTTTGTATTTACTCATCTGAGAGACCGCCAGCTCTTCCTCAGAGTGGCTACACCATTGCACATTTCCGCCAGCAGCGTGTGATGTAATTGCTCCAGATCCTTGTCAACACTTGTTACTGTCTTTTTTAGAACAGGCGTTCTAGTGGGTGTGAAACAGTATCCCATCGTGACTTTGATTTGCATTTCTCTGGTAACTAGTGTGGTTAAGCATCCTTCCTTCCATATGCACTGGCCATTGTATATTTTCTTTGGAGAATGTCTATTAAACCCTTTGTGTGTTTAAAAACAAGTTGTGGGGGCTGGAGAGATGGCTCAGTGGTTAAGAGCACTGACTGCTCTTCCAGAGGTCCTGAGTTCAAATCCCGGCAACCACATGGTGGCTCACAACCATCTGTAATGGGATCTGATGCCTTCTTCTATTACTCATATACATAAAATAAGTAAATATTTAAAAAATAAATAAAAACAAATTGTGATTGTTTGTTTTTGTGGTCCTGGTATATGGTTATGAAGATCCTTGTTCATTCTACGCAAGGACTTTTTTTTTCCCTGTTCTTTTTCTTTTCTGACTTTAAGATACAGTGTCATATCAGGCTTCTGAAGAAAAAGTAAGGCTAGCAACCCACCAGGAGCAATATAGTCCTGATCCCCTGGCTCAAGCTGGCCTCAAACGCTCTGTGTTGCCTCCCTAGCATGACCTTGAACTTCTGAAACTCTTGCCTCTACCTTCTGAGTGCTCGATTTACACGCATGTATCCTTACTCTCAGTTTTAGCAGTGCTGGGTGTCGAGCCCTAGGGCCGAGTAGGTTTATGGGAGGCATATTCTACCGACTGAGTTACATCCTCAGCCCAGGTTTCCACTTTTGTTTTTTTTTATTTAAATGGAGTCTCATTAAGTTGCGCAGGGCAGCCTAAACTTACTCTGTATCCCAGGCAGGCCCTGGATTTGCAGTCTTCCTGAGCAGCTGGGAAATCCCCACCTCCACAGGGCCCCGTTTATTTTCTTTTGAGCCAGGATCTCACTGTACGGCATGTAGTCTTCCTGCTTCTTCCTCCCCAGGGCGGAAGTGTGAGCCACCGTGCCCAGCCTTGCTTCTTACTCAGCTTCCTTCGTCTCTATTATTTATGCCCATGGCTCGTGGAATTAATCATGTGGATAATCCAAAAACCACTTATGCGAGGAGATGCAACAGACTTGCCTTCCGTTGTGGTGTGCTTAGCCTGGCATTCAAACGGGTCTGTGTCCCATGATGCACTGGATGCTTTGAAAGGGGGAGAAGTAGGCTCAGGACCAGGCAGACTTACAGTAAAGCAAGCACCTATCTCCTGGGACCTCTTCTGTCCCAAAACTTTAAGTTCCCTTTGTCTACCAAGTACAATTTATTTTAGTAAAAAACCTCTTTTTAGTATGTGAGGCTTCAGAGTATGACCATGGCTTCAACAGCTAGCCTTAACCTGTCCCATCTTCCAGACAGGGAGATGTTGACACAGTTACAGGGTCTTGCTTGCCTCCCCTGGGTTTATCTTTCTGCTTGCCTCATCCTATAGACCCCCAGCTCCCCCCACCCCCCATCCTGGATCCTTCAGCTCAACGTTTATCGAGCAACATTTTATTTCCCATCCTGTGCTAAGGGTCCCCAGACATGGGAGAAATCAGACATGTGAGGAAATAGTTACCCGGCCTGAGGTGGCTCTGCCTCACGTAAAGCCATCTGCTGCCAAGCCTGACCATAGGCATTCAGTTCCTGGGACTCATGTAGTGGAGGAAAGAGAAAAATGGCTCCTGTTAGTTGACCTCTGACCTATGCCCTTGTACCTCAGGACCCATGATAAACAGTAAACAAATTTACCCTGGATGGGATACTTGGTGTAAAGAAGCACACAGGCCTAAGTAATTAATTTGCCCTGGGGGAAGCAGGGAGCCTCTGAGACAGGACAGTCATTCAGCCAGATCTTTTTGCTTTTTTTTTTTTTTTTTTTTTTTTTTTTTTTTTTTTTTTTTTTTTTTCTGAGCTGGGAACCGAACCCAGAGGCCTTGTGCTTGCTAGGCAAGCGCCTACCACTGAGCTAAATCCCCAACCCCCATTCAGCCAGATCTTGAATTGTTCTCTTGGTTTTCATTCCTTTTACTTAGCCTCCCCCCATCCCACCTCACCCCATCCCCCAAGAATGACTTCCTTTTCTTTGATGTGTATGGTGTTTTCCTGCATGTAGTGCCCACAGAGGCCAGGAGAGGGCATCAGGAGTTCTGGAATTGAAGTTACAGGCTTTTGAGTGCTGGGAACTGAACCCGGGTCCCCTGTAAGAGCTGCAGGTGATTGAACCACAGAATTACCTCTCTAACCCTATGTCTTCTCCATCCTTATTGGTCTGCTCTGTCAAACGAACTGTTGCAACGGGCCCAAAGAGGATCTCCTTGTACACTCAACCGGGCATGCATGCACACAGAATAAAAAATGGGAAGACATAGTAAAGAAAACTCATTAAATACACTGACGTTGCAGTCTTATAAAGCCTCAACCTGGGATTTAGTCAATACAAGCAACTGTTACTTTGATCAGTTAATCTTCGTATTTGTACTGGGTGTTGAACTCAGAACCTTGCTATTCTTTTTTTTTTTTAAAGATTTATTTATTTCATGTATGTGAGTACACTATCACTGTCTTCAGACACACCAGAAGAGGGCATCGGACCCCATGACAGATGGTTGTGAGCCACCATGTGGTTGCTGGGAATTGAACTCAGAACAGTCTTCTTAGCCACTGAGCCATCTCTCCATTTTTTTTTTTTTTTTTTTTTTTTTTAAGATTTATTTATTTTATGTCTGTGAGTACACTGTAGCTGTCTTCAGACACACCAGGAGAGGGCATCAGATTCCATAACAGATGGTTGTGACCCACCATGTGGTTGATGGGAATTATTCTAGGCCAGTGCTCTAATACTGAGCTACATTCCCAACCCTTTAGTTTATTTTAAAGATTTATTTATTATGTATCCAGTGTTCTGCCTGCATGTATGCCTGCAGGCCAGTAGAGGGCACCCGATCCCATTACAGATGGTTGTGAGCCACCGTGTGGTTGCTGGGAATTGAACTCAGGACCTCGGGAAGAGCAGCCAGTGCTCTTAGCACTGAACCATTTCTCCAGCCCTATTTTATTTATTTATTTGTTTGTCTGTCTGTCTGTTTAAAACCCTGGCTATCCTACTACCTCAGCTCCTCTTCATTTTATTCTAAAACATTCCTGTGTGTGGAGGTTAGAGGACAACTTTCAGGAGTCAGTTTTTCCAGGCTCCACGAGGGTTCTGGGATGGCGCTCAGGTCACTGGACTTGGTAGCAGGTGTCTAACTGCAGCCCACCCACCTCCTGTGCCCCTCTTTAAACTCTTTGAAACACTTCTTTCCTTTCCTTCCTTCCTTCCGTCTTTGCTTTTGTTTTTGCTTTTTTTTTTCCCCTTTTTGAGACAGGGTTTCTCTGTGTAGCCCTGGCTGTCCAGGAGCTCACTCTGTAGACCGGGCTGGACTCGAACTCGCAGCGTGCTGTCTCTGCCTCCCAGTGCTGAGATTTAGAGACCTGTTTTTCGAAACTGCCGATGCTGGCCTTGAACTTACTTGGAAGCCCAGTGCAGGCTGGTCTTGAACTCGTGATCCCTCCAGTTTCGGTCTTCTAAATGGCTAGGCTGAGAGGCCTACACCACCAAGTCCGATTAGTTAGTGGTTATTTATTAATATCCATAGCATGCTGGTCATTTACTCATCTCTGCTCTATCCCCACCCCCTCACCCCCGTCCTCCGCAGCCCCTTAACCTCTGGCCTGTACCCTCCCACATGTGCCTGCACTCACTCTTACTGCTCCAGAAACACGCGCTTGGCTCTGGCTATCCCTCCCACTTGGAATTCCTTCCTCTTAGCCGCCGGCGCGCTCTTTCCCACTGCCAGACAGAGTTAGCTGTCCCTCAGTCTGTCTTCTCATCTCCCGTTATATGGAGCACAGCTCCAGGGCTCATCACACTGCTTTTGTTACCCGGCTGTCCTCCCAGCCACATGGAAAAGATGTCTTTTTGTTTGTATATCCCGAGCTTCTGGCACACTCCTGGCCTGAAGTCAACGAGTTTGGCAGAGACTAAACCAGATCAGGAGAGGTATTGAATGCCAGGCTAAGGAGGTAAAACTTTGCCCTGGGGTTGATGAGGAACCGGGGAAGATTTTTAAGCAGAGATGTAACATAATCTTATTGTAGAGTCTTCCAGTGTCAAGTGTTCTTGGCAGTGCTGGGAGAGGCCTAGCTTCCCTGTCTCTAGCCTGATGTACGAGGGCCAGGGATCTGCCCTTAGAGCCCCTGCTCACATCTCGCCATGTTCCCTACTTGATCGTGTGCTCTCTGAGAGTCCCTACTTGGGGTTTGTTTCATGATCCCCATAAGAACATGAGTGTCTTATTTCTTTTGTGTATACAACATCTCCCTCCCCTCCCCCCTCCTCCCACACAGATACCCAACATAGAAAGACTCATATAGTAGCTATTTCAATAAGTGCTGTTCAACTGAAATCGAATAGAGCTAGCTCTCTGGGGATATAAAACTTAGTACAACTAAGGGAGAGAAAGGACTTCTGGTCTCCAGAGTGAGTCACCATCTGTATTTGTGACT
This sequence comes from Rattus rattus, assembly GCF_011064425.1. Lineage (NCBI taxonomy): Eukaryota > Metazoa > Chordata > Mammalia > Rodentia > Muridae > Rattus > Rattus rattus. Next base: position 56,648,741 of record NC_046162.1, read on the forward strand.
CCACGGAACCAAAGGTGAGATACAGTTGTTCACTGTTGTGCTCTCTGAGTTTAAAAGTGCTGTTGTTACACCGTATACTCACTAATAAGGATGGAATTGAAACCCAAAGATCGCCAGCTTACAGTCATTTAAACTGTGTCACAGGAAGAGCTAGACAGAGGGCCGGAGAGATGGCTCGGTAGTTAAGAGCACTTGCTCGTCCAGAGGACCAGAGTTCAGTTCCTAAGCTTCCGTGTCTGGCGGCTCACAACCTCCTGTAACTCCAACTAAGGGGATTGATCCAGCACCCTTTTCTAGCCTCTGTGCACGTGCTAATCACGCCCCCATATACACGTGCAAGCACTTACACATGCACACACACGTATAAGTAAAGATGGGTGTTAAAAAAGAAGTGTGCAGTGCTCTTGCAAGGTCCCGAGTTGCGAATTCCATTTCCAGCACTCACGATGAGTGACGACGCCCTGCTACCTGTTCACAACAGCTCCAGAGACTCTTCCACCCTGGTCTAACCCCTCAGGTCCCTATACTCATTATGTACACACACCTATACGCACAGACATACACACAAATGCATAGGTAAAAATAAAGCTTTAACAAAAAGATGCAGAGGATGAATGGGTAAAGCATCCCTTAGCAGTACCTGTTAGAATAACTCAGCCTGGTCCTATTAGAGTTATCAGTTGTGCTGGCTGGGCTGGCGCACGCCTTTAATCCCAGCGCTCAGGAAGCAGAGGCAGGCAGGTCTCTGAGGTGGAGGCCAGCCTTGTCTACAGAGGGATACACAGAGAAACCCTGCCTTAAAAAAAAAACAAGCCAATAATAATAATAATAATAATAATAATAATAATAACAACAACAACAACAATAATATAATTGTGGTTAATATACAGTCTTCTAGTTCCAGAAGTATCAAGCCCTGGCCTTAGTACCAAGTTGTGTCTTGTATTAGTCCAGAATCAATTTGTAGCAGGGTCTGTAGTGCTCGAGGGTAAAGCATTCTCTGAGCCAACGAAATGTCTTCCTAATGGAGGTTTGGACTGGAACAGTCAGACTGAAGCTCAGCATGGTGCATGTGGATGATCAGGCAGAGAGAAGCAAAGAGGCACCGGGATCACGGTTTGGGCCAGCCTGGTCTACCTATCAGATGCCAGGTCAGCCAAGACTACATAGGAAAGGCTCTACCTCAGACGAAGCAAAAAAAGAAAAGTCAGCGTTGTCTAAGAGGTAATTCTGAACTGCATTTTCTGTCTTGCCTCTTTTATTTTTTATGAGTTTTGCCTTACGTTTTTATGAGTTTGTTTTCTGTGGCTAGGGCCTCACCTCCGCCTGGATGGCCTGGAGCTGGCTGTGTAGACCAGGCTAGTCTCCAACTCAGATCTTCCTGCCTCTGCTGCTTTCCAAGTGTTGGAGTGTAAGGCGGTTTGCCCTTTGTTTTGGATGTCTGCTTGTGATACTCTTCCAGTCTGACTCACCCTCGTGCCTCTGCCTCTGTCTCCTTACTGCCAGGTCTCCAGGCGTGTGCTAGCCCACCCTAGGATCTTTCTGCATGTCTCAGACTGTCTTTAAACCCGAGGTTCTCCCTCTTCAGCCGTCTGAGTGTCTATTTCTCCTTTAACTGTTAGAGTGAGGCTTGGAATGCCAGGAAAAAGGAAGTGGGGTAGCCATGAATCGACTGATTCTCAGGCTGGGATTTGACAGTCGGTTCTCTCTCCAGCATCCTTGCACTGTTGACCAGAGGAAGGTGTAGCCAGTGAAGGGCATCACACCTGGGGACGCTGGGAATTACAGAACCGTCTTTATCAAAGAAAACTGTGCATACAGTAAACCCCATGAATCTTTAGTGGACAGTGTACTGACTTTTGACAAAAAGTATATGCTCATGTGACCAAACAACATAGGTTTTTCTTTTTTTTTTTATATTTTGTATTTGTTTTTGCAGTGCTAGGGGTTGAACCCAGGGCCTTGTGTTCGCTAGTCAAACACTCTGCCACGGAGCTACGTGCCCAGCCTTTGGCGCTTTGCTTTATTTTAGACAGCCTCATACAGCTCAGTCAGCCTTGAACTCTTGATTTTCCTTCTCCCAAGTGCTGCCACCCCTGCCATGACTCCAGGTCCTCGATGATTTTGATCACCCTGGGACATGCTGCTGTTTCTTTTAAGTTTGGCTTTTTTTTTTTTTTTTTTTTTTTTGAGACAGGGTCTTTCCTCGTAGCCCTGGCTATCCTGAAACTTAAGTACTATGTAGATCAGGCTGGCCTCGAACTCACAGAGCTCTACTTCCCTAAGCCTCCACAGTGCTGGGATTGGTTTAAAGGTGTGCCACCATGCTGGGTGTTGGGAGGGGGCCATGTTTCCTCAGTCCCTTTTGCTCCTGGCTGTCTGCAGCCCACACAGACGGTAGTGTGGGATTTCTGTTCAGATCCCTGTTCTAGGGTTTCACATAAATGCAGTTACTGGGGTGTGCTTTTTCGTCTGTTCCTATCAGGGTTTGGGTTTTGCCAGCCATTGGTTCAATAGCTCCCACATTGCGTTCTCTCTCTCTCTCTCTCTCTCTCTCTCTCTCTCTCTCTCTCTCTCTCTCTCTCCATCTTCCTCAGTTTACTCATACTCATAGGTGCATTGGGCTTTTCACACACTCTGGGAAAGTGGTTCACTGGTCCAGTTAACTTGACACTTACTCCATCATCTGACATTTCTAAGTAACAAAAATTCAGAACATAAAAGGAGCAGTGAATTAAATGCCAGGCCCCCATTTGTACTCCTGATGGAGTCCTAATGACTGTAGGATCTTCCCTTCCTGCCACATGGGGCCTCAAGCAGATAACAGAGGGCCGGTGAAGAAGATCTGGGAGGCAGAGGCTGTGCCCTTCACCCCCAGTCCATTAAGTCATGACTTAGGCTTCCTCTGTAAATCCTGAATGCATTAGTGGTGGCTGGGTTGAGGGTCAAATGTCAAATACTCTGCTGTGATGGGGGAGGACATCTGTGGCTAATTAGACCACTAATTGACAAAACAAGATGGGGAAGTGCAGGATCCACTCTCGGCACTGCACCAATGGGGAGCCAGCTCCCTTCTTCAGGCCTTGCGTGTGCCTTTATGTGCGCGTGTGTGCGCGCGCGCGCGCATGTGTGTGTGTGTGTGTGTGTGTGTGTGTGTGTGTGTGTGACACACTGAGAAGGTTTATTTGCAGTAGAGGCAAGGCATCGTCCTCCAATTCATCATAAGCAGGTTGTTGTATGGTGAACTGATCTAGCTTTCTTCATGGGGTCAAAATGAACCAGGGCCCAGATGTTTAACAACTCTGTTCATTGTATTCTTTTTTTTTTTTTTTTTTTTTTTTTTTTCAGAGCTGGGGACCGAACCCAGGGCCTTGCGCTTTCTAGGCAAGTGCTCTACCACTGAGCTAAATCCCCAACCCTGTTCATTGTATTCTGCTTGCCTGCCTGCCTGCTTGTCTGTCTGTCTATCTATTTTGAGTCATGGTCTTAGTATGTAGCCTTGGCTGGCATGGAGCTCTGTAGACCAGGCTGGTCTTGAACTCACAGAGATCCTGCCTGTGTCTGACTCTAGAGTGCTGAGATTCAAGGCCTGCAACACCACACCCCATGACTTCAAATTTAATCCTTCTGAGATACAAGTTACACCCACTCAGGTCCAGCCAGCTTTTTTCTCGCCATGAGCTAATTTCCTGAATGACCCCCACTTTGTATTAAGATAACCAAAGGCTTCACTAGGCATCAAGGTTGTAGGGCATTTATCCGTTAATGCATTTATTACAGTTGACAAATATTTTCTGAGTAACTGTCGTGTACAAGGGCGCCATGATGGAGTCCCCAAAGGTCAAGTAGGTGATCTTTGCTAGCACAGTCAGTGTATGGTCTGGCATGTGCAAAGTTCTGGATTTGATCCCCAGCATGGGAAAGAGGAAGACCAGCTATATGGCATCGCTTAGCTGAAGTCCAGCAGAACCACGAGGTTCATAAGTATTAACTGAAATATGTGGTAGGCCTGAGGAGCAGGGGAGGCCTCAGGGAACAGGGGAGGCCTCAGGGAACAGGGAAGCCTCGGGAACAGGCGCCGTTTGAACTCTTATCAGGGAGGAGACTCGGACAGGCGGAGGTGAGTCTGAGAAGAGCAGAGGGCAGAGGGGGAGAGAATCCGGATGGGGATGCATTCGCTCATCTCAGAGGCTGGGGCCTCCTGGCTAAGGCTCTCTCTTTACCCTTGCTTTGCAGATCAATGAGCTGAGCAATGTCCCCGTCCCTGTCATGCTAATGCCAGATGACTTCAAAGCTTACAGCAAGATCAAGGTGGACAATCATCTCTTCAATAAGTAAGTGGTCTCCCGGGGCAGGGGCCTTAGGTGTTGTGGACAACCTTTCCTTCCTTAAAGCACCTGACACTCTGTCACAAGCACACTTATTGGCTGAGTTGACCAACGGACCTGGAAGATACATTTTAAAAATGTGATTTCCCCATGCCCGCTCCCTTCCGTAGTCCTCCAGTGTCCCTCGGGAGGGACGCGTGGCTGGGCACCCCAGCTGATTCACCCAGGAAGGGAGAGCTGAGAGCGGAGGTAGCTAGTGAGCTGAGGCAGGGGCTCTGTCTTCCTCTCAGTGCCTGGGCTGGATGTAGCCAAGTCCTTTGTTCTTCCACCAGTGTGGGGTAGAATAAACCCCAGGCAGAGCTTGGTGCCCAACGTCACTACCCAAAGTCTTGTCGCTCTGCAGCCTTTCGGATGTCAGACCAGTGACTGGAAGCTGTCTACATTTCTGGAGGCCTTCCAGTGGTCATCTCTTACCTATTGAGGATCTACTCTAAGACATTTTTTGTTTGTTGAAACAGGATTTGTCTATGTAGGGTGGCGTGGGCTCCCTATGTAGACTAGGCTAGCCTTGGATTTCAGTAAACTCCTGCCTCTGCCCCATTAGCTCAGGGACTGCGGGTATATGCCTGACATTCAGAGTGGCCCGAATCCCACTGTGTGGACAAGGTTGGGCTCAAACTTTTGGCAGTCCTCCTGCCTCAACCTTCCGAATGCTAGGATTTTAAATGTGACACACTACACCCGCCTTCTAAGCCTTTTCGTTATTACTGCCACCGCTGCTTTGAGACAGAATCTCCTGTAGCCTCGGTTGGATCTCAGTTTGGTGCCTTGACCCTTTGACAGCCATCTTGCCTCCACCTCCAGGTGTTGGAGTGCAGGCCTTCACCCACGCGCCGGCTTCTAAACCTTTTCTGCAACCTTAGTTTTACACTTCACCATGTGGGCCACACCAGAAACCTTTGGCACTTCCACCATCTCCACTCCCACCATCTCCACTCCCACCATCTCCACTCCCCATGCTCCACTCCCCATGCTCCACTCCCACCATGCTCCACTCCCCATGCTCCACTCCCCATGCTCCACCCCCCATGCTCCACTCCCCATGCTCCACCCCCATGCTCCACTCCCCCATGCTCCACCCCCCATGCTCCTCCCCATGCCCACTCCCATGCTCCACCCCCCCCCATGTCCACTCCCCATGCTCCCTCCCCATGCTCCACCCCCATGCTCCACTCCCCATGCTCCACTCCCCATGCTCCACTCCCCATGCTCCACTCCCCACTTCCCATGCTCCACTCCCCATGTTCCACTCCCCATGCTCCTCTGCGCATGCTCCTCCTGGGCCCTGCCGTCCCTTGTCCTTTGTCTCCACCGCCTCACCAGTTGAGTGGGCAGTCACCCCCCCATTTTTAGACTGTCAGCCCAGAGGAAAAGCTTGATTTCAGACCATCTCAGTGGCCTTTCTCTGCCAGAGTGGGTAGGGACATCTTGTTCTAGAAGCTGTCTGTGTTCAGAACAACCTCCCAAGTGTCCTCCCAAGGAATGGCAGCAGCTCCTGTTTCAACAAACAAACGAAAATTGGCTTAGTGTAGGTCCTCAATGGTGCTAGGTAACGGATGACCACTGGAAGGTCTCTAAAAGTGTTGGGACAGCTTCTATTTGGTCTGACTTGCAGTAAGCCGCGAAGCCAACAGTGTGAGGTTTGGGTAGTGACACTGAGCATCTCCGGCGCTGCGGTGTGAAAGGTTAGGGCCCCAGGGGCTGACATCGCACGCCTCCCATCCAGGGTCTCCCACCCCACGAGCATCTTGGTCCAGAGCAGAGCACTCCAGCAACTGTCTTTCATCTTTGCTTTCCTTCTTTTCAGTCGTTCAGGCGAAATGTGCAGTAGACAACAGTGCTGGTCTAGGAGATGTGTGGGGAGGCTGCAGGAGGGGCCGTTTATTTTGATTTTCAGGCAATCCAGCATTGTGGTATAACCAGAGGGCCTCAGTCCAGAAGGGAGCCCCTCAGTCTTCCCATAAAGGAAGCGATGGGGAAGAGTCTCATTTCCAGATGGCCTTCTCTGTCTAGGAGTCTGGCCTTGACTAAAGTGTAGCATAGTTTTGTAAAGACCTGATCCAGGGCTGGCACGTAACTGGGTGGTAGGACACTTGCTTTGGTGTGTGGGGCCCTGGGCTTGGTCCCTAGGATCACAAAAAGCACAAACAAACTCAAAAGCCATATTCCTAGGCAACTGACCCAACACCTCTTCAGTACAAACCAAGCGTGTTTGTTTGGGGTAATATGGCCCAGGCTGTTCTAGAACTTAGTAGGTAGTTCAGGTTGGCCTTGAACTCTCCACACTCCTACCTTAGTCCCCTGAGTGCTGCTGGTGTTACAGGTGAGCACTTGGGTCAAGCCACCTTTACCTTTGGAGTCCAGGCAGGGATCCTTGGATACAGCTATTCCAGAATGTTCCCATGGCAGTGTCCCAGAGAGGAATGGCCTTTCAACGAGAGACCTTTCTAGACACTCTCGTTCCAGCATGTACTGGGTCTCACCTCCCATGAGATACACTTTTCTTTTTAATTTTTTAAAGATTTATTTATTTATTATGTATGAGTACACTGTCACTGTCTTCATGTGCACCAGAAGAGGGCATCGGATCCCATTACAGATGGTTGTGAGCCACCATGTGGTTGCTGGGATTTGAACTCAGGACCTCTGGAAGAGCAGCCAGTATTCTTAACCACTGAGCCATCTCTCCAGCCCCTCTTTTTAAGTTTTAAGGACAGCATACAAACAAACAAACAAAAAGCAATGAACTACAAGCGTACCGTTAGATGAATTCTTACAGGGATGAGGTGTAAAGTTCTTCCTGCCTGGAATCGCCTACAGTGTTCGTTGAAAGTGCAGATTTTGCCAGACATGGTGGCATGTGATTTTAATGCCGGTACTCAGGAGGCAGAGGCAGGTGGATCTCCGTGAGTTCGAGGCCAGCCTGGTCTACCGAATGAGATCTCCACAGAACCAACCAAACAAAAAACTAAAAAAACAAACCAAAAAAAAAAAAAAAATGCAGATTTTGGGACTCACTTCCAGACTTTCTCCAGGCCACGCACTGAAGGGCTCTGGCGTTGCTCAAGCTGAGCGAGGGCGGCTCACAGGGTCTGTGTTTGCCTTCCCCAGGGAAAACCTCCCCAGCCGCTTCAAGTTCAAGGAATACTGCCCCATGGTGTTCCGAAACCTCAGGGAGAGGTTTGGCATCGATGACCAGGATTACCAGGTACGGAGCTGTCTTGGTGCAGTGGGAGGATTCAGGGATGAGGGGGTCAGGAAGCCCCGCAGGACAGGCAGGGGGTAGAGTGTCAGCTATCACTGGGCTAACACATCTCCTGTCCCAGCTCACACCCACCCCGTGCCAGCAGACCAGGACTGGTAAGCCTTTAGGAGCCGCAGAGGATACTAGAAGGCTCCTGCCTTGGGGAGGGGGAGGGAGAGCATCAGGAGCGAGCTGTAAAGAGCTGTGTGGGAGCTGCTTCATTTCAGTCTGACATTCCCAGTCTAGGCTGAAGAACCTCTCCTTGGTAGTTTGACTGAGATAGAGCGTGCAAACAATGAGGCCTGTTAAAAGCAGGTAGGACAGATGAGCCAAGAAAGGCATCAAGGGTAACAGCCTACATCACCTCCTGGACATGGCCCCTGTCCTCCTGGTAGGCGGGGCGGGGCGCTTCAGAGCAGGATCTTGTCGGAGAAACCATTGGCCTATCAGGATGTCAGTCAGGACACCGGAGTCTGACTCAGCAGCCAGGGCTCTGCACCGAGCCTACCTTGCACTTAGAGCCCCTTCTTTCCTAGTACACAGCCTGCTAGTGAAGGAGGAGGAGACTTTCTTTGCCCTTAAGCAGCGGGACCATAGCTCAGTTTTTCAGTCATCTGTGCGGATAGCACAGCGGGACCAGAAACAAGTGCCTAGACCCAGGAAGCGCTGTTGTGAATCTGCTAGAGTTCAGCGGAGTGGGACGAGCCTTCCCTTCCCCCACTCTGGAGGACTTGCAGGCAGTGTCCTGAGGGGAGAGCAGACGCCAGGCCTGTGCCCAAATTAAGCCAGAGGGAAGAAGGTCCCTAGCTGAGAAGTCCTGAGGTCCCTCCAGCCCCTCTGCTGAGGCCAAACCCTGAACCCAGTCATAACCTGAATAGTCTGCTTTTCTGAAAATATCTTACCGTTTCTGCCACCCCTAGTCACTTGGCTCTGTTCCTTCCACTGTGGTTTGTCCCCTGTCCCTGGGCTGTCTCACCACATCCTCTCCGGGTCTGCATTGTGCCTCTTATAGCCTTTTGGGTGCTGACTGTGCTCCAGGCTGAAATGAGGGCACTGAGGCTGTTGTTCAAGGAGGGGACTCTTAGCTCATGCGTTCCCAGTGCTCGGGAGTCCCAGATGCTGCTGGGCACAGGGCTGCAGGACTGCGTGTTTCCACCTGGCTTACTGCTACAGGGCCAGGCAGGGAGAGAGGACAACTGGTTTGCACGACCTACTCACCCTTTTAGACTGGGGACTCACAGGGCATGCTTTAATTTAGCACCTTGTCTATCGAAGGTCAGCACTCCTGACCTCTTGGTATTGCTGCCCCAGTGCTAGTTCTGCCCCAGTGCTGCCCCAGTGCTGGTTCTGCCCCAGTGCTGTTTTTTTTTTTTTTTTTGTTGTTGTTGTTGTTGTTGGTTACTGTTGTTGTTCATTTGTCTTTTGAGTTTATTATGGAGCTCTAACTGTCCTGGAACCTGCTGTGTAGACCAGGCTAGCCCCAAATTCACAGAGATCTACAAGGCTCTACCTCCTGAGTGCTGAGATTAGAGATGTTATTTAAGATCCGTTTTATTTTTAATTACGGGTGTGTCTGTGTGTGGGTATGTGTGAGCGAGTGCCATGGCGGGCGCTCAGTGCTATTGGATTGCCCTGGAGGAGGAGTTACTGTAAGTGCCGGGAATAGATGTTTCAGACCACTCAGCCATGTCTCTGGCCCCTCCAGAGGGTTTGTGAGCTTGTTTTCAGGGATCTAGTAGGACTTTAGGAGATTGGGAATGGTTGGGCAAAGAACCTCTCTGTGAGCAGATCCCAACAGATGTACTGTTAGTTAGATCCTGGACTGCAGGGATCGCCCTGCATCTTATCTCCTAAAGTCCACATGCTCTCGTCTGTGTGCATGTCCAACCCTCTCTGGGCTTCTCTGTCTGAGCATAATGGGGGACAGAGGACCAGAGACAGAGCACAGGCTCCTCGAATTGTCTTCCGACATGCACAGATGAGGAAGGCCCACCTGAGGGAGGCGCTGGGAAGAGAGATGACATCATCCTTCCCTTAGGAGGTATTGTCAAGGGATGGGATCAATGCTTAGAAAAGAGGAGGCATACGTACCCATGGCTTCCTGAGGTGGGCCTTCCTTCCTAAGCTTGGTCTGTCTACCCATGTTCCAAGTGGGGAAACGTTTTTTATTTAGAGATGTATTTATTTTATTTAAGAGTACACTGTAGCTGTCTTCAGACACACTAGAAGAAGGCATTGGATCCCATTACAGATGGTTGTGAGCCACCATGTGGTTGCTGGGATTGAACTCAGGACCTCTGGAAGAGCAGTCAGTGGCTCTTAACCGCTGAGCCATCCCTCCAGCCCCCAAGTAGGGAAACTTTTTTTTTTTTTTTTTTTTTAATTTTTTTTTCGAGCTGGGACCAGGGCCTTGCGCTTCCTAGGCCACTCTACCACTGAGCCAAATCCCCAACCCCCAAGTAGGGAAACTTAACAGCTCCCTCGAGGCCATATTGCTTGTGAGGGTCAAGATTAGAACTCTGTCACCTCACACCGAGGCAGTTCTAGATTTTTAGAGCAGCTCTCTGGGTGAGAACGGATGTGTCATATATCAAACACAGAGCCTAGTCGGTGATCAAAGGTAGGAGCAACTCTGATTATCTGGAGAAGAGTCTTAGTGAGGGATTTGACCATCTTAAGAGAAAAGGGGTTCGGAAAGGTCCACCCTGGGCACCTCTGTCTTGGTGTTTGTCAGTCTATAGATGTCCTGAGTTGAAGCCAGAATGTAGGGATGGAGAGGTAGCTTAGCAGGAGGGTGCTTCAGCAGCACGTGCAAGGCCCTGGGTTCACCTCCTAGCACTGTGGGAAAGGGAAGGGAAGGAAAATAGTGTGTTTCTCATCGAAATCAACTGCTTTTGTTTGGACTCCTCAGAATTCAGTGACACGCAGTGCGCCCATCAACAGTGACAGCCAGGGCAGGTGCGGCACACGCTTCCTCACCACCTATGACCGGCGTTTTGTCATCAAGACTGTGTCAAGTGAGGATGTGGCAGAGATGCACAACATCCTAAAGAAATACCACCAGGTATGGTGAGTCCCAGGCCCGGGCTGTGGAATGCCACCAGGTATGGTGAGTCCCAGGCCCGGGCTGTAGAGGATGGGTTGGGAGAGGGAAAGAGAAAACTTCTGTGGGGCTTGATGGGGAGACCAGGTCCACTCTGGTAGTGGCAGGTCCTCCCCAGTTCATTAGTCCCTTTTCTCATTGCTGTGGCAAAACACCTGACAGAAACAGCTTAAAGAAAAAAAAAAAAACAAAAAAACTGGGGCCTATACGATGTCTCAGCGGGCAAGGGTGTTTGCCCCTGACCTGATATATTAGTTCCTTTTCTAGTGCTGTGGCAAATCACCGTGACTGAGACACCTTTTAGAAGAATTTATTTGGGCTCACAATTCCACAGGGTTAGCATTCGTGATGGTGGAGTAGAGGCGGCAGGCCTGGCCACTGGAGTAGGAGACCGGAAAGCTTACATCTTGAACTGTAAGCAGGAACCCAAGAGAGCAAACTGGGGATGGTGTGTGGCTTTGAAACCTCAAAGTCGGGGTTGGGGATTTAGCTCAGTGGTAGAGCGCTTGCCTAGCAACTGCAAGGCCCTGGGTTCGGTCCCCAGCTCCGGAAAAAAAGAAAGAAAAAAAAAAAAAAAGAAACCTCAAAGTCCACCTACAGTGACACACTTCTTCCACAAGGCCCCGCCCCCTAAAGCTACCCACGCAATGCTCCCACCTGGGGACCAAGTGTCCGAACATCTGAGCCTGTGAAGGCCATTCTCACCCAGCCCACCACACCTGAGGACTAGAATTCAGTCCACACGGTTGAAGGAGAGACCTGCAAGTTGTCCGCTGACTTCCACAAGCACGATAAGCAGCCAATCAGGTGTAATAGAAGATAAAAATGGAGGAAGGGCCTGTTCTGGCAAGGGAGAGGCAGGCTAGGAGCAGAGAAAGGCCGTGTAGGAAGTGGCTAGGTCAGGACACAGCTCCCGAGGACATGTCCCTGATGCCTACTTCCTCTAGCTGTTCCCACCTCCCACTTTCCCGATTACCATGTTTGCATCAGGAGATTAAACCACCCCTTAAGTCTGGCCTCATGTCCTCATGGCTGCGGAATAAACCCTGTATCCCCAGGCGTGTGGTTCTAATGTCTATGCACTGTTATATCTATATGAACCGTATGTGTGCCTGATGCCCAAGAGGCCACAAGTGAGTGTCAGAATCCCTGGGACTAGAGTTACAGATGTTGTGAGCTGCCATGTTGGTGCTGGGAATCAAATGCAGGTTCTCTGGAACAGAGCAAATGCTCTTAACCGCTGAGCCATCTCTCTAGTTCTTCCAGAGATGCTTCCAGCCCAGTTATGTTACCATCAAAGTTAACCATTATACCTGCTAACCAGGCATAGAGATGTGGTGAAGGGAACTTCTGATCTCCGATGTTAGCGCAGAAGCCCTGGGCTTTACACCACAGTATAGTCAGGGTTGTGGATTTGGGGTCATTCAGTTCTCCTGAAATCTTCTAGAACAGCCTGTGTTCTTAACCACTGAGCTCTCTCCCGAGCCCCTGCAGAGCCTGTGAATCTCAGAGAGCATCTTGGCTTGGGTGAGTCCCAATTGTTCCCAGTGCTTTCCTGGCTCTCAGCCCTCCTTGCTTCCTCTTCTCCATTCTAGTTCATAGTGGAGTGTCACGGCAATACCCTCTTGCCACAGTTCCTGGGCATGTACCGCCTGACCGTGGACGGTGTGGAAACCTACATGGTGGTCACCAGGAACGTATTCAGTCATCGGCTTACTGTACATCGCAAATACGACCTCAAGGTAAAGGGCTCTGTGTTCTTCTGCGGGTCCACAGCTCTCCGTGATTGGGAGAGGCTGCACCTTCAGCTGTTTGTATCGGGAGTGGGGAAGCACGCCTTTTAGTGGGACAGGTAACTCTACAGTTGACATGCCGAATTATTGTAGACCCGCTATCTGAAGTCTAGGTGACAGTAATAAAGAGGTTAGTTAAGCATATGTGACAGTTGATGCACTTCAGTTCCTGCCTATGGGATATGCACACCGCGGGGCAGGCTGTCCCAATGCACGCATGCTGGCTTCTGTCCAGTGCCACGCAGTGACCACACGGATGCATTTCTATACACCAAGAAGGATGTGCTAAGGCTATGAACTGGGGGGGTTGGGGATTTAGCTCAGTGGTAGAGCGCTTGCCTAGGAAGCGCAAGGCCCTGGGTTCGGTCCCCAGCTCCAAAAAAAGAACCAAAAAAAAAAAAAAAAAAAGGCTATGAACTGGGGTACTCTGCTGTCCTTGAACCAGGCTTCCTGATTTCTGTCCTCTCGTATCCTGTCCCCTCCCTCTGCTGCAGCCACACAGTCCTTCCCCTGCCGCCAGCCAGGATTTCATATATACTGTCTGAATAGATTCCCTCCCAGCATCCCTGTGCTCCTTCACACCTCCGCTTTCCCCTAACTAATCACGTCCTACTTCCCTTCTAGAAGTAGGCCTGGCCCCCGCCCCCTCCCACAGTTCAGGTCCAGGTCAGTGCTTCATGCCTAGAGTGTCTCCTTCCTGTAGCACTTAGCCCCATGGTGATGAGTGACTTGACCACCGCTGTAAGGAAGGTCCCGTGAGAGTGGGAACTGATCTATCCAGGGCTGCCTTGGTACTAAGCATCTGCCGTCTCTTTTGGTCACAGTCAGTTCAAGAAATGGCTGTGCCGGAGTGGCCATGGCGGCCTTCTGGCTCCTCTAAGATGCTAACCAGCCTACATCCATGGACTCCTTAACTGTCTCCAGTGTACATTCACATGCTCAAAGGAATTTGCCTCCGGGGCTGATTGCTCAGTGGGTAAAGCACTTGCTGTGAAATCACGAGGTGCCCTGCAGCACCCAAGAAAAGAGCCAGGCATCGGGTCGTTCACTTCTGATGCTAGACTTGGGAAGCAAAACCAGGAAGGTCACTGGGGCTTGCTGACCAGACAGACAGACAGACACACACACACACACACACACACACACACACACACACACACACACACACACACGCATGCACAAGAAAGGTGGCAGAGATCCAGCACTTGGGAGGCAGAGGCAGGCAGAGCCTGAGTTGGAGGCTAGACTAGTCTGCATAGTGAGTTCCAGGGCAGCCAGGGCTACCTAGGGAAACTGTGTCAAAGGCCATTTAAAAAGGGGTGGGGGGGGCTGGGGATTTAGCTCAGTGATAGAGCGCTTACCTAGGAAGCGCAAGGCCCTGGGTTCGGTCCCCAGCTCCGAAAAAAAGAAAAAAAAAAAAAAAAAAAAAAGGGGTGGGGGGCAGATGAAGACCCCCACTGTCAGCCTCTGGCCCCTGTGCACATGTACACGTATGTTATACACATGTGTATCTGCAAAAGGAGTTTGCCTCAGTGTAACTTCTGGTGGCTCTTGTCCCTCCAGGGTTCCACCGTTGCCAGAGAAGCCAGTGACAAGGAAAAGGTATGTGGTAGGGTCGCTTGCCTGGTGACACCTTCTGTTGTCCATATGTCGTGTCCCCTCTGTGACCCCCAGCCCAGCTCCCAAAGGTGCAGTCTGTTACCATGAAATGTCCTGTGTCATTAAGCACCTGCCTGCCCTTGGCATCCTCAGCACTGACTTCTGCCTTTGCTGAGTTCTTCGTGGTTCTGCTGGGATGGAGAAGGTGTCTGTGCCGTAGTCTAACCTGAGCTAGTCAGTAGTTCCCTAAGCTCTGCCCAGGCTCGGCAGGAGGGGGTCCTCCCTTCTGTCCTCAGTGTCTGGTGCACGCCACATTTGCTGTCATTGCCTGTCTCTCTCATTCGTCTCTGATGCTGTGCCTCTGTGTTAAAGACCCCTCCCCTCTGCACACTGCCCCAGCAGACTGGCGGCCGAGTGAGTCAGCCTCCCTAACCTGGCACCGCTGTTGCTCTTCCCAGGCCAAGGACTTGCCCACGTTCAAAGACAATGACTTCCTCAATGAAGGGCAGAAGCTACGTGTGGGAGAAGAGAGTAAAAAGAACTTCCTAGAAAAACTGAAGCGGGATGTGGAGGTACCCTCTGACTTTTGTCTTCACCCTGTTTACAGACCAGGAGCCCCTCTAACCTTCAGAGAGTGGAACTCACTGTTCCCAGCAGTCTGGTGAAAGGCGGTGTCAGCATGAGCCTCGCCTAAGACCTGTACGCTGGGCACTCCTGGGATCACACTGTCTCAGTTACTTTTCTGTGGCTCTGACAAAACACCATGACCAAGGCAACCGAGAAAACAAAATGTATCATTGGGCTTCTGGTTCCAGAGGGTTAGACTCCAGTGATGGCGGAGCAAAGGCATGGTGGCAGGAACAGCTGAGAGCTCACATCTGCCTGCAAGCAGGAGGCAAAGCATGTGATGGGAGTGGCCCAGTCTTTTGAAACTTCAAAGCCTACCTCAGTCACACACCTCCTCCAATAAGGCCACACCTCCTACCTCAAAGCCCACCTTAGTCACACACCTCCTCCGACAGGGCCACGCCTCCTAATCCTTCCCAAACAGTTCCATCAGCTGGGGACCTAGTATGGAAATATATAAACCCATAGGGACCATTCATTCTCATTCAAACCTCCACAAACCTCATTTTACAGGCGGGGCATTTGTAACCCAGTATGGACTGCTTTCTCCCCATGTCTTTGCTAGATCATTTCACACACAGAGCTCCCACGGTGGAAGGGCATGTAGCATTAGTGACAGGAAACCAGATGCTGAGGTCCTCCAACCAGCTATT